>NC_044304.2:2779735-2979217 GCF_007474595.2 Lynx canadensis | reverse complement strand
GGGGATCTTTGACGGGTCAAAGTCAGGCGGGTAGTATTTCTGTGGGAAGTGAAAGCACCAGGGAGCTGTTTGAGCCACAGGGAAGGGCTCTGGGGACCGCCAGACCCAGGTCCCTAGGACCGCCCTGGGGTTTGATGACTTCGAGTGACGGCTCCTAGTACTCCGCGTACGCTCGTACTTATGGCAATCACTCGTTACGGCAAAAGGACACAGAGAGAAATCAGCAAAGGAAACAGGGTGTGTGTGTGTTGGGGGGGGGGGTCCGGGGAGACTAGACACACTGTTCCAGGGTCTTCTCCCAACGGGCTCACACAGGACGTGCTTGATTACCCCAGTAATGAAATATGACAACACACGTGAGACGGTGTCTCCCACGGAAGCTCACGGGGACCCAGTGTCCAGGGTTTTCGCGGAGGGAAGGTCACGCAGGCCCCACGGCCTCGCAGGTTCCGACGTTCTAGACTCCAGGAGGAGGGCCCACGCGCAGCGTAAACCACGTTGTTCGTACAGAGTTTGAGCCCAGGAAACCATTCTCATCAGGGAACAGTGGGAACCAGCCTGAGATTCAAGTTCCCGGATGCCAGCCAAGGTCCACCCTCGCCAGCCAGACTTTCTGAGGATAGCAGCCTCAGTTCTGCTGTCTTAACTCCGGCACGGGAGGCTGAGGTGGGGCATACGGGGAAGGCAGTTTGGGGTTATAAAAACAACTTCAACGGACAATCAGAAAACACAGCAGCTTGTGTTCTGGGCACCTACTAGGTGCCAGATGCCACGTGGAGCACTTTACCTGCCATGTCCCACAGAATCCTTGCAAAGACTCTAGGAGACGGGGTGCGACGTACCCATTTCACAGAGGAGGAAACTGAGTCCCTGTGGGGACAGGACTCTGGGGGAAACAGCGGTACAGTGGTGCATAGGTTACGGATCCAGGGACCTGGGTTGGACTCCTCCACCCCGTGGCTATCACTCCTCTCTCTGGGCCTCATTCTCATCTGAATGGACATAACCCGCCACCTCCTTGACGCGATGTGCGTGCCACTAGCGCAACGGCCGGCGCATAGAACTATCCACCAGTAAATTAGAGAACCGGTTCCCAGTTGGATCCTCAGGATGGAAGGACTTTCAGGGACACGAAGTCCAGCACCTGAACTGGACTGCGACGGGGCTGGGGGTGCATTCCTAACATGAATGTTTAAAAGATCAAAACGCTGAGCCGCAGGAAGGAGCATCAAACCGACCCTGCAGATCTGGGCTCTTGGCCTGACATCCTGGACTTACCCCCCCGCCCCCAGGCTGGGGAGCTCACCCCCTGACATTCCTGAGGGGTGGGGGGTGGGGACAAGAACTCGGAATTCAAGAGCTCTCTTTTCCAGAAGCCGCATCCTGACTTCTGAGCCCCCCTCCACCTCACAAAAGTCCCCGTTTCGCAATACAGTTAGGAGGCTCCCCCGCCAGCAGAACGGGAGGGCTGAGCAAAGCCAGACCCGTATGTGGGCGGGGCTTCCGGGAGCCACGGCCCTGGGGCGTGGCGCGGGGAAAACACCGCTACTCTTCAAGGCGAACCCCCCCTCCCAGGGGAAATGATTGGCTAATTCCCTTCGGAACATCCAATCAGAGGACGTGACCTGGTAAATAGCCTAAGCTCCGCCCGCAAACACCGCGAAGGCCCACCCCTCGCGGAAGGTGATTGGGAGGTGTCTGAAAGCCACGCCCTGCGGAAGATCGTTGGAGAAAAGAAAAAGGTTCCAATAGGAAAGTACAGGAAGCCCACCTAGGCCGGAGCTCCGAGATGTCCCCTCTCGGGTAGAAAGCCCCAGTCACCAAATACTTACGTTTAAAACTTTTCGCTCCGACATCTTTGCCTCCTACTCCTCCCACAAGGGCCAGAGGACCGCTTAGGCTCGGTGTTCGCCGAACTTCCTTAACCGTCCCTCGTATTTCCGCTGACGTCACTTCCTTCATTCTATTATTGGTTGGAGCATACGCAGGTTCCCTTTTCATTGGCTCAGATCCCCGCCTGTCAAGACCCGACTCCGGCTACCTCTTCTTCCGAGTTGCAACCTCGGTAGTTGGCAACAAAAGCTCCGGGAGCCGGCTGATTGGAAGTTCAAGGCAGGCGCTCCGCCCCCTAGAGGTGACCAGGGGCTCCTAAGTATAGGGTCGTGACGCGCCGTGGCCGCTGCTCGAGACATTCCCTACTGTTTGCTCTTGCTTGGAGCGAGTACCGAGGTCGGCGTTGAGCGCTTAGGCTGTGTGTTGGGCTGCGGGGACCCACACGTGTTCCCGTGCCGCTCACCTGGGGACTGGGGTCAGCGCCCCCAGGCTGCACGTGTCCACAGAGGAGCACCCTGGACGCCACCCCGCCCAAGTTTACCTGGAGTCCCCGGCAGACACTCAGAGACCAGGCTCCACACCCTCCTCCCCTGCGCGCGCGCGCGCACACACACACACACACACACACACCAGCTCCCACACCCATCTCCCCTGCACATGCACGCACAGCAGCTCCAAAGCCACCTGCCCTGCACACACCAGAGACACAGACACACATGCACGCACACCAGCTCCCGTACACACATCCCCTGCACACACATACACCAGCTCCCACACCCAAACACCTGGTAAGGGATCTGGGGATAGTGCAACAGGGCAGTGTTGGGACAGTGGAAAGAAGGGCTCCCTGAGATGGTGTATGAGCTTCCTGTCGCTGCTGCGAGGTTATTATCACAAGCTCCCTGTCCTAAAACCACACACGTTTACTAGCCTGCAGTTTGGAGGTCAGAAGTCTAAAGTGGATGGGAGGAGGGCTCCGGGGCAGAATGTGTTTCCTTTTCCAGTTTCCAGGGGCCACCCACATTCCCCAGCTCATGGCCTGGCATCACTCTGGCCTCTGCTTCTGTTGTCACATCACCTTTTCTCTCTCCCCCTGGATCATCCAGGATAACCCGCCTCGATGTTCATTAACTTAATAAAAGATCCTTAATCATCAAATTAAGGATTCTCATGATTCTTAGTCACACCTGCAAAATCCCTTTTGCCATGGTAGGTACTGTATTCGCAGATTCTGGGCATTAGGGGTTGGGTATCTTTGGGGGGGCCATGACTTTGCTGGCCATAGACGATGTGGTCAGGAAAGACTTCTTGGAGAAGGTGACCTCTGAGTGAAATTCACAAACAAGTCCGTGGATTTTCTCTGGTCTTCGGTCGGCAAGGCTTTGCCCCCTCCTAGAGGTATGTCATTTTTGTGTCCCAGATTCATGTCATTTTTGTGTCCATCCACAATGAGGCTCACCCCCAGGCAGCTTTTCAGGAGGTAGGTGGTCTGAACGCCTGAACTGAACGGATTCCACCCTGTATCCCAGGCAGAACCCCTGCCCCCAGCCCCAGGACTCCGCCATCCCCAGGCTCTGCCTCCGTTCCAGCCCTGACCCCATTCATAGGAGCTGGGAGTCGCTGTGTGTGTGTCCCACTCCATTCTCTCCTCTCTGGGTCTCATCTGGGTCTACTGAAGGAAGGGAGGAGGAATCCTCATTCCAGCAACAACAGTGTTTTTCTAGTTAAACAATAAAAAACATCACACGTCCACAGTTCATAAAGCCCTGTACTGGGGTCTAAGAAAGAAGTACATCCCCATTTCACAGATTGACAAACTGAGGCTCAGAGGGGGGGGGGCAAAGTGATTTGTCCACAGTGGCCCAGCCACTCAGCAGCAGCGAATCCAGGCCAGTTGGGTCCCATCCGAGGCAGTGGGGGAGGGGGAGGGTTGGACGTCAAGGACCCAGCCCCTCCTCTGGGGGTTCTAGAAAGCCCCGCTACTTGCCCCAGATCATGGAGGCAGTGGCAGGGAGACTCCAATCACTCACTTCCCCATAGTCGGTGAGGTCCTGAGCGGCCACCTGGATGCAGTACTTGGCCTGGGGCCTCAAAGCCCTGAGGGTGAAGGATGTGGCTTCAATGGGCCCCACCTGGGAGCAGAAAAGAGGGCCAGGTCAGTGGGAAGGACAAGGCTGGGAGGGGCCGCTGTGCACAGAACTGCAAGACCCAGACCCTCACCCAATCCAAAAAACACGTCCTCTGCGGCCCCCTCCACCGCGTTGGGCCTTCCCCATCCCTGGCCCCAGAGCCGCCCGGTTCAGGATTCCTTGGGGGCCTGCACGGGCCCCCAGGCTGTCTCAGCAGCCAGACCCCAGCACCCCACTCTTCCTCCGGGCTCCCTCCTGGCCCCCTGGGTTAACCTTGTTTGTAAGTTTTCGGTACCTTCCGATTCGAGATCTTCAACGTCTTGCTGACCAGGGTCAGCCGAGTCTCAGAGATCGCAAGCAGGCCAGGAGCCTGCCTCTCAGGTATAAACCCGCCGATTGGACTCACACCCCTCTTCCTCTCTCTTTCAAGCCGACACTCCCCCTGCCTCAAAGCCTCTGGGGCGGGTGCAGCCCGGAGCCGTTCAGACTCGCCAACCCCGAGCTGTCTACCTCATCCTGCCTTGCCTTTCCGTGGAAATCCCAACAGAGGCACAGCCGGGCTCCTGTTTCTGCCTCCTGACCGTCCTGATGTTGCCCCAGGGCCCCCCTCTGTCGGGAAATCTACTAAATTTTCTTGCCGAGGCACTGACCTCTCCACATCCTCACTCGGCCACCTCCCTAGACGACAACCCGTGGGCACGAGGGAGGCACGCACTCAGCAATTCTCTGGCCTGATATTCCCACCCTCCCTCCCAGAGCCGGCCCTTTCCTCCTGCCGGGTCCCCCTCATCCTCAAGGACGACCCATCCCAGCCCCCAGAGGCAACCTCCTAGCCCCAGACCTGACTGGCTCCCTCTGGGCTCTGCCCTGACCTGTCCTGATGGTCGCCGGATGTGGTGACTGACATCTTGCATTTAGATTCATTAAAGGTTGCGCTACTTTGCGAATACACTCAAAGCCACTGGCTGCGTATAGCGTTGTGCGCTTTAAAACGGCGAGTTTGGGGCGCCTGGGTGGCGCAGTCGGTTAAGCGTCCGACTTCAGCCAGGTCACGATCTCACGGTCTGTGAGTTTGAGCCCCGCGTCAGGCTCTGGGCTGATGGCTCGGAGCCTGGAGCCTGTTTCCAATTCTGTGTCTCCCTCTCTCTCTGCCCCTCCCCCGTTCATGCTCTGTCTCTGTCCCAAAAATAAATAAAAACGTTGAAAAAAAAAAATTAAAAAAAAAAAAATAAAACGGCGAGTTTTACGGCATGCAAATTCTGTCTCAGTTTTAAGGATTGCGAAAATATTTAAGATAAAATTAATGAACACTAAATAAAACTTAAAAGCCAGTTCCTTAGCGGGAAGCCTGGGTGGCTCAGTCGGTTAAGCATCTGACTCTGATGTCAGCTCAGGTCACGATCTCACCGGTTTGGGAGCTCGAGCCCCGTCCCCCATCGGGCTCCTGACTGACCGTGCGGAGCCTGCTTGGGATTCTCTCTCCTCGCTCTCTCTGCCCCTTCCCAACTCGCGCGTGCATAGCCTTCCTCTCCCTCTCAAAATAAATAAATAAACTTAAAAAAAAAAAAAAAAGGCCAGATCCTTGGCTACCCACCCCCCCCTTGCAGACACGTGTGGTTCGTGGTACAATTGTGGGTGCAGACGGAGAACATTTCCATCTTCCCAGAAAGGCCTATGGGACGGGACTGAAGAAGCCCTGAGCTCCTGGTCCCCGCTTCCCAGGCTGTCTGCTACACAGCTGACCTTCTCAGTACCCTGCCCTTGTTTGTTCACTTTGTAAACATGCAAAACAACCGATTTGTTTTCAAGCAAGGTGAGAGTCACATGACATGAAATTCACCCATCCAAAGATACCATCCAGTGGCACTGAGTCCCTTCCCACTGTTGTGCAACCGTCAACTCTCGCTCCAGAACATCCCAACACCCCAAAAGGAAGCCATGTGCTCATCAGCAACCTCCTCCACCCCGCCCCCCAGCCCCGGGCAGGCACGAGCCCCCTTCCCGTCCGTGGATGAGCCTGTTCTGGACGTTTCACACACGTGGGCCCGCACCACGTGGCCTCTCGTGTCCGGTTCCCTCCCTGCGCGGCGGGTGGGGGCGCCTCGCTCCCGCTCGCGACCCAGGGAGGTGCGCGTGCACGGTGGACGCGTGCCTCTGTGGGCGTGCGCGTGCGCGGTGGACGCCTGTGTTTCTCTAATTCATCCGTCGACATTCGGGCGGTTTCCACGCTTCGGCTGTTGTGAACGGCGCTGCCGTGAACGTGTACGTGCGAAGATTTGTTCGAGTTCCCATCGGCCGTCCCTTTGGGTAGACAGCCAGGAGTCCAGTCCCGCGGCTGCCCCCAAGTGGCGCCCTGGCTGCGTTTGAGGCCCCAGCGCACGCCTGCTCCCGCGGTGCCCTCTACCCGGGAACCACCCTCCCCTCCTCCCCTCGTCCTCCTCACCTGGCGGAAGCGGGCAGATCTGTGATGCTTGTATCGGATCCAGTACTTGAGTGAGAAGGTCTCCGGGAAGGGCCAGGACCGGGGGGGTTCCCACTGCACCCACAGCCGCTGCCCAGGGATGGGGCTCAGGCGGACGCCTTCTGGAGGGTCCGGTTTGACTGATGGGCGAGCAGGATGCGGGGTCAGGAAGGGATGGCAGACTCCCTCCTTCCCGCAATCAGATACTTATCGACGGTGAGCCTGTTCTGGACATTTCCCATAAAGGGAATCCCACCCCATGTGGCCTCTCGTGTCTTTTTTTTTTTTTTTTTTTTTTGTAACCACCAGCAACATATGAGGGTTTGCAATCCAACAACGTGCTCGGACAGTTGGCGGGGGGGTGGGAGGAGCTCACTGAGGAGATGAGTAGAGGCCTGAAGGAGGTGAGGGAGTGAACTCCCCCAGAGAGATCTGGGGGAAGAGGATTCCGGGCAGAGGGCACAGACAGTGCAAAGGTCCTGGGGCAGGACCTGCCTGGTGTGTTGGAGGGACAGAGGAGGTGTGTGTGGCTGCAGTAGAAGGAGTGAGGAGGAGAGAGGGAGGAGGGCAGGGAGGGGATGGGGCAGGTGCGCAGGGCCCTGGGGATCCAGGGGAGGAGGGCTTGGGAGTCCTGGAGGGCTGTGGGCAGAGGAGGGCTGGACCCGACTCGGAGGCTCGTGTGCACCCTCTGGTGGCCACTGTGGGGAGGACGGACTGTGGGGGTGAGGGCTGGAGTCTGGGACCCGGGTGCAGGGCCAGACAGGGGCTCAGGATGGGGAAAAGTGGGTCTCTTCTCGAATTAATACCAAGGTGGGGCTGACGGGACCCAGGATGGGTGACAGGAGGTGGGTGGTGAGAGGGGGGAGGGGCAGGAGCGAGCTGATGGCCTCCACGCCCCCCATCGCTGCCCACACTCACTGATGTGTTCCGGAACAAAGGGCACGAAGCTGCTGCTGGTGCCCCGGGGCTGCACAGCCGTGACGTTGAGTATGTATGGCACCATGGAAAACATCTGGACGTCTGGGATGGTGCAGCTGGTGGCCTCTGGTGTCGGCTGGAGGCAGGGCCGGCTCTCCCCGTGGGCAGCCACGCCCAGCCTGGACACGCAGGGACAGTATGAGGGCCTCGGCCCTTCCTGCCGGCCCGCCTGTGCCCTGGACCCTGTGTGGACAGCACCTGAGGACCACGGGCTGGGATCCTGCTGTTGGCTGGGTGACCCTGAGGGAGCCGTTTGCCCCAACATCTCAGAGCCTGTGGTGACCCAGGGCCAGGGGTCACGCCCCACAGGGAGATGCTAGGGTACAGATGCTACAGGCTTCTGGAATGTCAAAGTTCCAGCCTTAGAATTCCAATATCCCAAGGTCTATGGAATCACAGGTTTGGAAATAAGAAGATTCTGATTCTGTTGAGTTCTGAGGCCCTGAGACTTCAGACTCTAGAGACATTCCAGAACATTCCAGAGCCTTCCAGAATAGTCCACGGGCTCCGACCACGCTGTTGGACGCAGCGGTCACCGGCCATGAGTGGCTCTCCACCATCTGAAATATGGCTGGTGCAACTGAGGGTGTCTTTCTAATTTATTTCATCTACCCTCAACGTCAAGTTCCCAGTTGGGTGAATCGATTTTCCCAGCCACAAATTTTATAAAACATAAGCAGAGACCGAGAATTTCCAGTGAATGTTTAGCACGTGAGTTGAAAAGTGCTGTAAGTGTAAAATGCATGTGGAATTTCAAAGACTAAGCATAAAAAGGATGTGAAATATCTCATTAATTTTTAAAATATTGACTACACGTTCAAATAATTATTCTTGAATCCTCTTAAGTAATATTAACTTCTATCATAAATGTAAATACATGGATCGTACATTAAGCATGTTAAATTACATTCCATCGTATTAAATGAGAAGTCCTCGGGAATTTTAGACGTTACCGAAGTAAAATACCAAAGTCAACTTCACAATTTCCCTTTCCTTTTTAAACGTGGCTTCTCGAAGATTTTAAACAAGGCACGTGACTCACAATCTGTATTTTAGGAAGTGTATTTCCCCTAGCTGGTGCTGCTCCAGAGTCCCGAGGGTTTCAGGTCTCCCTAAGCCTCCAGCTGTCCTGGTCTCAGGGCCAGCAGGAAACCACCCCCTGGAGGCCCCCCTAGCACTCTGACCTGTACGTGGCAATGAAGGAAATGGGCCTGGTGGGGAGCGGAGAGGCCGGCAGGGTCCAGATGCAATCCACGGCGATTGGGTACCTAGAGGCCCAGCACCGCACCCTGGGCTGGGTGGGGGCTGCTGGGGCCCCGGAGGGAGAGGGAGCAGGGTGAGCTTTCAAAGTCACCCTGGGGATGGTCCGAGCCCTACTGTGTGCCTGGCGCCAGCCTCCCCGCCAGGCACGCAGTAGGTGCCTAATAAAGGTTTGTGAAATGAATGAATGAGTGCGTGAGTGAAAGGCACCTGCCTCATCTCCCACCTTCTCTAGCACCTGGGAAGGAAGTATTAGCCCATTTTCCAGATGGGGAGACTGAGGTTTATTTTTTTTTAATTTTTTAATGTTTTATTTATTTTTGAGAGACAGCGCGCAAGTGGGGGAGGGGCAGAGAGAAGGAGGGAGACACAGAATCCCAAGCAGGCTCCAGGCTCCGACCTGTCAGCACAGAGCCTGACGCGGGGCTCGAACCCACGAACTGTGAGATCATGCCCTGAGCCGAAGTCGGACGCTCAACCGACTGAGCCGCCCAGGCGCCCCAGACTGAGGTTCAGGGAGCCTCAAAGGGGGCCTGGGTGGCCCCTCTCGTAACAACTTTGTTTGGAAGCAAGTGAAACAGATGCTATAATTAAAAGGTCTCTTGTTCCCTCCCTCCCTGCGTCTCTCTCCCTCCATCCAAGCTGTGGCTGCTGCTGCCTGGTGCCACTTTGCGGTGGGACTCATCCTGTGTCTCAGTTTCCCCATCCATGCAATGGGATGATAATGCCCTTCCCCCTGCACTGGGTATCCAGTAGGTGTGTGAGCTCCCACCCCAGCTCAGAATGTTCCATGGCAGGCAACCTCCAGGCCCCAGGGAACGTCCCTCTGCCCTGGCCTCTCAGGCCCCCGGGGGTCCCACATACCTTCTCTCCCGATGCAGGGTGAGCAGCCCACACAGAGGGCGAGCACCAGAAGGAGTCTTGAGGCCATGACTCCGCGGGCTCTGCTGTCGTGAGCTGGGGCAGGAGCACCTTGGGGAGGCAGGGGACTGGAGTCCCACCCGAGGGGGGAAGCACAGCCCCCGGTCAAAGCCCGAGCTTCTCCTTCCCCAGGTATGAGTCCCCCACCCAGTTGGCGGGGCCAGTGGAGAGCTGAGCAGGGGCTGGGGCGGCGGTGGTGGCGGAGGAGGTCCCTTCACTATCGCGGCCACCAGCGGGGCTCTGGAGGCCCTGAGGGTGCAGGCAGGAGAGGAGGCCACGAAAGAGAGAAGTGGAGACCCCGTGGCCTTTCCCACAACAACCCGGCTGCCAGTCCTTCCTTCCGCCTACAGCGAGGACGGGGACGGGGAAACCCCCGGAGGGGGACGATGTCATGGAGAAGGATGAGAAAGGAACACTGTGGGGAGGGACACGGGGACACACACAGAGAGGAGAGAGCAAGACACAGAGATGGGAGACCGTGAGACAGGGGCGGAAACAGAGGAGAGACACAGAGACAGAGACAGACAGAGACCTAGGGAAGGAGACAGGGTGAAGAGAGGCCCGACCGCAGTGGTGGGGACCCACCCTGGCCAGGAATCCACACGCCAGGCCACAGAGAGACAGAAACGCAGGCCCCGGGGAGGCAGCCCCACCTGCGGACCTTATCAGAGCCACAGGGACCCCAAGGGACAGGCTGAGCCCCTACAGACATGGTGCCTTCCCTGGACACCCAAGGAAACCCCCGGGACCAGCCACACTCCTGCCTCCCCTGCCTTAGCTAGAAAGATCCAAGAAACCCCAGGGGATTTCTGGGGACTTGCCAGGGGCAGGGAGGCTGGGGGTGGGATGCCCCCAGCAAGGCCAGATTCAGGGTGAGGAAAGTGACACAGGACGGGCAGACGCGGATCCTGTCTTCACTTGACATCTGGGTGGTTTGTTCATCGTGAGCTTCGACACCACGAACACAGCATTCCTTCCGGGGACCATGTGGTTGGCGCGGGGGATTGAGCACCTCACCTCCTCATCCCTGCTCGTGGCCACCCTCCCCTCCCTGAGGGGGGCAGCGATCAGGCCACACGCTTTCATCCTTGGCTCCAAGAGCTTTTATTTCTGGGGTCCGGGGTGCTGCCTGGCTACGGGACAGACAGGACAGATAGGACGCAGGAGAGGGGACCACAGATTCTCCAGTGGGGGCGGGGGACGGTCAGGGCTGGCCTTGACACTGGCCAGCGTGTGCAGGGGGGCCAGTGGGGCGGTGGACACAGCCAGGGGCGGTCGGGAGGGCCCAGGCTGGTCTGCGAGTTAGGGGGGCCAGTGTGGGAGCCCGGACACCCCTGCGCGGGGCCTGGCGGGCGGAAGGCCAGCGTTCTGATGCTCAGCGGCCCTGAGCCTGAAGCCTCTGCATCTGTACGATCTGGCTCAGAATCTGCTGCACATCTTCGTCCATCTGACCCTGGGGGTGGGGGGCGGGGTGGGGAGGGGGCGGAGAGAGAGCCTGGGCACTCCCCGTCTTCCCATTCCCTCCCTCCCCACCCCTGGAGGCCCGGAAGCTCTCCCCCCACCAGCCTCCCCCTGGAGGCGGGACTCACCTGAATGGCATACAGGAGGTGGCTCCTATACAAGGCCACCACTGCGCTGTGGTCCCTGGCAGCCTGCTGTGGGTATGGGGGAGGGGGGCTCAGAAAGCGGGACCCACCCTCCCCAAGAACGTGCCCCACCGCGCCCTGGAGACCCAGAGCCCCCGCACCAGGGTGACAGCTGCTAAAATGCTGAATAATGTTCCTCCCATGCCTGCCGGCCCGTCCCTCTCCCGGGATCCCTGCCCTGTGCCCTCACCTCCAGCTGCTCCTGTAGAGTCTTAACCTGGCCACGGAGGGCCTCCACCTCCGAGAGGCCTGGGGCGGCCGGCTGGTCCTTCAGGGCCTCCTTGAGACTGAAGACTTCCTTGGACAGCTCTGTAATCTGGGGGGGGGGGCATGGGGGGGGCATCAAGGCACCCTGAGCCTGGGCGGGCTTGGGGGGTGGGGGCTTTGGACCTCTCCAGGGCGGCCAAAAGCAGCCTGGCCTGGGCGGCGGGGGGGGGGGGGGGGGGCGCTGGGCCAGGCAGCCCCGGGTTTGGGTCCCCTCCCTATTCCCTTCTTGCAGGAGATCTCGGGAAGATGACTCAACCCCTCCGAGCCTCAGTTTCCTGCTCTGTAAAGTAAGGGGAGTCACAATTCTCACCTTGGAGGGTCACTGTGATTCTGAACAGAGGTTAAGTCTAAACTCTGCCTGGCAAACAACAGGTGCTCAATAAATGCAGGGCTGTACTGTTCTACTGTGGATCAGAGGTTCTCAACCAGGGGGCCATTCTGCCCCCAGGGGACTCCAGGAGATGTCTGGGGACATCTGTGGTTGTCACACCAGGGGTGCTCCCGGCATGGAGGGGGTGGAAGCCAGGGACGCTGCTTAGCCCCCACGGCACCCAGGACGGCTCCCCGGTGACCCGTCCTGAGTGTCACCAGTGCGGAGAGGGACAGACCCTGCAACAAATCCACCATAATCTCTACCACAATTTTATTTTCATTTTGCAAGAGGCGGCATTGGGCTCAGAGAGGTCGACTGACTTGTTCAAGGTCACACAGCGAGCTAGGGCTGGGTGACCCGGTGCCAATGCACCTGGGGCTCTGGGAGTCACATCCGCTGTCCAGTGACACGATGTGAGACTTTGAGCCGCTCACTTTGCCTCTCAGAGCTTCGGCTTGCTCATCTAGAAAACAGGAATAAGGATGCCTTCTGGCTTTTGGGATTAGAAGGGAAGGAAAAGTGATAGTGTGTGAAAACCGCTCCACCCAATAGCCATAGGCTGCTGTTAGCCATCATTGTTCTGGTCCCCGGAACCGGGAACCTGGGTTCAAATGCTGCCCGAACCACTGCATGGCTGTGTGACCTCGGGCAAGTGGCCTCACCTCTCTGTGCCTCGTTTCCGCAAATGGGGACAATAAAAGCACCAATCTTATGGGAAGTTGATATGAGGATTAAATGCGTAGTCCATGTCAAAGGCATGGCAGGGGGCCCAGCATGCAGTAAGTGCTCAATAAATGTTACTGTAGTTATAATTCATAGTCACAACAGTAGCCCGTGTGTCTGAGTTGTGCCCTCCCTTCTCTGTGCCTCAGTCTCCCATCTGGAAGATGGGATGATCTCCCAAGACTCTTTCATCTGGGACATTCTTGGATTTCCCCCAACCTCTGTTGAGTGGGAACCCCTCAAGTGAGCACAGGAGAAGGGGACACACCTTCTTGTCCTTTTCCTTGGCCATATCCAGGGCCTCCTGGGCACGGCTCTGGGCCTGGCGTGCCCGCTCGGCCTCGGTGCGAAGCCCCCGCAGCTGCTGCTCTGCCGTGGCCAGCTGGGCCTCGGCCGCGTGACGTTCACTCTTCATGAATAACGCCTCCCTCTGGACCTGCAGCCCAAGCCCATGTGTGACCACAAGGACATGTGGATCCCAGACGCCTGGAACCCAGAGTCTTCTGATGCTTCTATTCTGGCCTGAGGACAGTCAAGCCCGTTTTGACCTTGAGGACTTTGACTCAGGGGAGTTTGGGGTTCTTCCTGGGCACCGTGAACTTTCTGGCTCTGCCAGAGACTTCTGACCTGCTAGCTGTGTGGCCTTAGACAACTGACTTAACTTCTTTGTGTCTCAGTTTCCTCATATGTAAAATACGGGTAATAACAGCCCCCACTTCACAGAGTGATAATGGGGATAAAATGAACAAATACAGATCTGCTTGGAATAGCACCTGGCACACAGGAAGTGCTATATTTGAGTTGTTGTGCTGTCGTCATTACTGATGCTCCTTTCTTGTTCCGTGTCGTGAAGGTTTATAGATTTCTTACAACAGGAAAGAAAACCAGAAGACTTTGGACGAAAAGCAAACCAACATCCAAACGATGACTGCATTTTCGCAAAAATACCAAGATCGGAGCAATGTCAGCTTCACAAAAACTGGTCGTGGGCTGGAGGCTGGGAGAACTTTGGCCTTTATAGAAATATTGGCTCCAGGGGGACAAGGATAATAGGTAGAGGTTCTACTCAGTACAGACTGGCTACACTTTAACAATTAAAAAAGAAAAATCAGAGGTGTCTGGGTGGCTCAGTCGGTTAAGTGACCGACTTCGGTTCAGGTCACGATCCCACGGTTCGTGAGTTCGAGCCCCACGTCGGGCTCTGTGCTGACAGCTCAGGGCCTGGGACCTGCTTCAGATTCTGTGTCTCCCTCTCTCTCTGCCTCTCCCCTCCTCACATTCTCTCTCTCTCTCTCTCTCAAAAATAAACATTAAAAATTTTTTTAAATCTTTTTCTTGGAAAAATAATACTTACGGCTGCCACTATGGATCTCTTATACCATCATATATAGATTAAACTATTTCGTTTTCACGTGAGGACTCAAAAGTATTATGATCTCTGTTGTAGGGATAAGTGAGCAGGGGCATGGAGAGGAAAATGCTCTCCTGACAACAACCAGCGAATGTGGGCTTATTCACATGTTTTGTTATAACACCTACCAGTTTTTTTGTTTTTGCTTTTTTTTTTTAATTTTTTTTTCAACGTTTATTTATTTTTGGGACAGAGAGAGACAGAGCATGAACGGGGGAGGGGCAGAGAGAGAGGGAGACACAGAATCGGAAACAGGCTCCAGGCTCTGAGCCGTCAGCCCAGAGCCCGACGCGGGGCTCGAACTCCCGGACCGCGAGATCGTGACCTGGCTGAAGTCGGACGCTTAACCGACTGCGCCACCCAGGCACCCCTGTTTTTGCTTTTTTAAAAGAAGAGATGAAATCAAATGTCCACCACCAGGGACAAAAAATATTCCCTGGCCTTAAGAAAAGCAACAATAACTCAGCACCAAAATCTACTGGGCTCAAAATATTAGATGAAAAAGATCTCTGGGCAGGGGCACCTGGGTGGCTCAATCAGTTAAGCTTCTGATTCTTGATCTTGGCTCGTCATGATCTCGTGGTTTGTGAGTTTGAACCCCACCTTGGGCTTTGTGCTGACAGCTTGGGATTCCTGCTTTCCCTCTCTCTGCCCCTCTCCCAGTCACTCTCTCTTTGCCTCTCGCAAAATAAATAAATGAAGTGGAAAAAAAGCCTCTGGGTGTAACATCCTCCTACTTTCGGGCTTAAGCATTGAGAACGATCATAAAACGACAAGCTCTAAACAGCCCGCCGGGGGGCGCCTGGGTGGCGCAGTCGGTTAAGCGTCCGACTTCAGCCAGGTCACTATCTCGCGGTCCGTGAGTTCGAGCCCCGCGTCGGGCTCTGGGCTGATGGCTCAGAGCCTGGAGCCTGTTTCCGATTCTGTGCCTCCCTCTCTCTCTGCCCCTCCCCCCATTCATGCTCTGTTTCTCTCTGTCCCAAAAATAAATAAACGTTGAAAAAAAAAATAAAATAAAATAAACAGCCCGCCGGGAACCACAGGATGTTCTGAACCAGCGGGGAAGATGGATGTCAGGTAAAACCGTCAGTGGTTACAAAACAACGAGTGGGCCCCAATCCCTGCCTCACACCATACACACCATTCAAAGATGAAGGGTAAATGTGACTGGAATTAAAGCAATAACGTTTCTGAGAGACACTGTGACTTTGGGTGCACGGAGGTTTCATACACAAACCACAGAGAGCCCGAACCTTTCGAAAAATGATGGGGCTGGCGGCTCAGCCGGTGAAGCTCCCGACTTTGGCTCAGGTCATGATCTCCTAGTTTGTGGGATCGAGTCCTGCATTGAGCTGTTTGCTGTCGGCACAGAGCCTGCTTCAGATCCTCTGTCCCCCTCTCTCTCTGCCCCTCCCCTGCTTGCACTCTGTCTCTCTCTCAAACGTAAGTAAACATTTTTTTTTTTAATTTTAAAAAGAAAAGGAAATCAAAAAAAAAGAAAAGAAAAATGATGGGGTCAAAATGGCCCAAAGGTTTTTAAAAAGACACACAAACGGAACCACCCAAGAGATCTGAACGGCTGCAGGGTGGGCCATCCACCTGGAAACGCCGCCGCCGAGGGGGTCAAGGGTCTATAGGATTGAAACCAATGGGGTGGCCACGCCCCGCGGCTGCAGGTCAGACTGCCAAGGCCAGGGGGGTGGGGGTGCGGCGGCCGCGCTCACCTGGAACACCTCCGCGCTGGTTTTCTCGTGCCGTCGTGCCAGCTCCTCCAGCTGCCCCTCCAGCCGGGCCACGTCGGCCTGCAAGGCGCCCACCACGCGCTCGTGCTCCAGGCGGGCCACGCTCCCCGCGCGCTCCCGCTCCAGCTCGGCGCGCAGCCGGGCGGCCTCCTTGCCGGTGGCCACCACCTCCTGCTCGAGGCCGGCCGCCCGGCCCCGCAGCTCCAGGGCCTCCTCCTGCAGCCGGTGGTGCTCGGAGGCCGGCACGGCCGACTGACGCAGGGCCTCGGAGGCCTCCCGCAGCTCCGCCAGGCCCCGCCGGGCCTCCTCGCAGGCCGCCGCCAGCTCGGCCGCCCGGGCCTCGGCCGCATCCCGCGCGCGGCCCAGCTCGGCAGCCACCGCCCGCTGCTGTTCCCCGGCGGCCGTGGCGGCGGCCAGCTGCTCGCGGAGCACCTGCAGCTCCCGGCTCTGCTCCAGCCGCGCCTCCTCCCGCCGGGCCAGCTCTGCCCGCAGGCCCCGGGCCTCCTCCTCGGCCAGCAGGCGGCCAGCGCGGGCCTCGTCCAGCCGGGCCGAGGTCGCCTCCAGCTCCCGGAGCCGGGAGTCCCGGACTCGGAGGTCCTCGCGGGCCTGCTCCAGGGCGGCTCGCAGCTGCACCGCGTCGCCGCCGCCGCCGCCGCCGCCGCCGCCGCCCCCCGAGGCTCCGCCACCCTCAGCCTCGCGCATCCGCTCCCGGAGCCGGCCAGCCTCGGCCTCCGCCGCCTGGCGCTTGCCGTGGGCCGCCTCCAGCTCGGCGGCCGCCTCCCGCTCCCGTTGCCGGAGTGCCTCCTCCAAGCCACGGATCCTGGTCTCCAGCTCCGCTTGCAGCTGTTCTGAGGCCTCCGCAGCACCAGGGTGCAGGACGGCGCCCAGGGGGCCCCTCGGGGCTGTGGCCTCCACGTGGGTGGTCTCTGTGCCCGGAAGCTCCGCCGCCACCTCACCCACTCCGTTGGCCTTCATCTCTGCTTCCTCGGCTTTTGGCTTTGTGGCCTCGGCTTCGGGGTTTCCTCCCTCTTCTGGAGCCTCTGTTTCTGCAGCCTCGCCCCCCGTGGATCTTGTTTCCGTGGCCTCGCCCCCTGTGGATCTTGTTTCCGTGGCCTCGGCGCCTGTGGGTTTTGTTTCCGTGGCCTCGGCGTCTGTGGGTTTTGGTTCCGTGGCCTCGGCGCCTGTGGGTTTTGTTTCCGTGGCCTCGGCCCCCGTGGATGCCGCTTCCACGGTTTCATCTCCCGCGGCCCCGTCGTCTGTGGCCTCGGCTCCGTCAACTTTGGTTCCCGGAGCCGTGGTGCCATTAAGCTCCATTTCCATCGGCCCGTCCCTGGTGGTCTTGACTCCCGTGCCCTTGCCCTCCCCAGGGGCCGCCTCCTCTTCTCCAGGGCCGTGCTGTGCTTCCTGTCGCTCCAGTGCCCGCAGGGCGTCGGCGTGCCGCCTGCGGAGCTGGTCAAACTCAGCCCGGAGAGAGTCATAGAGGGCCAGGGGGATGACCTCGGCTGACCCGTTTACCTCCATCTCATCCTTCTCAAAGCTCTCCAGGATCTGGGAGGTGGTAGCAGGGAGCCGGTGGGAGCCTGGGGCCACGGGGGCACAAGTGGCCTTGCCGCCACCTTCCCTGCCCACAGACTCAGCCACATGCCCACGCTGACCCCCGCCTCCCCCTGGGGACAATCCCTGGGGTCCTCAGATCTGTCCCCACCCCACCCTCCGGTGCCGCAGTTTCCCCACCTGGACCTTCTCCATCAGCTCCTGGTTTTGTCTGGTGAGTGCAGCCACTTGCTCCCGCAGTGAGGCCAAGAGCTCCTGGGCCGAGGGGCTTAGCCGTTTGGAGAGCAGAGCCTCAGCCCCTGGTGGGCGCACAGAGTCAGCCCCAAGGGTCCTGGGCCACAGGGACGGGAGCTGGGGGTCTGGAGCGGTGGAGGAGGGCCGACCTCCCTCCCAGCTTCAAACTCTCTCCATGCCTGTGGGTCAAGGCCCCGTTTCCCGGGGACCCCAGGGACAAGGTGGGCAGGGAGGGAGAACGGGGTGGGGCTCACCTGGAAAGTCAGACAGTTCACCTTCCTCATCCTGCAGGGTGGCCACGTCATAGCTCGTGTTCTCCCGCTCATTCTGGGGGGAGGGACGGGGTCCAGCTCGGGTCCTGTCCCCCACCCCTCCCCAAATTCAGAGTGGACAGGGGTGTCCACATCTCCCACACTCCCCCGGGGCATCAGACGGGATCTGTTTGGCCCACGGAGTTTATTCAGTGCCTACTGTGTGCCGTGGGGCTACGCTGGGCCCCCGGGGAGGAGCGGCGATCAGCCCCGCCGCTGCCCAAACACGCGACCACAGCCCACTGACTGGAGTCGTATGTGCGGCCTGGGTGTGTGGGCTGTGTCCTCACAGGGTCTGGAGTCCACGCTGGGGTCACGTGTCTGCGCGCGAGTCCCGGATCAGGTGGCTCAGGGTTTGTGGGTCTGTGGTGAGCACGTGCGAGTGGCGTGCCCCCCCCCCCACTTCTCCCATGTGAGCTCCTGGGATACGTGCGATTTTGTGCTTGTGTTTTAGTCTGGTGTGTCCGTGAATGTTTCAACGTGTGCGTGTCCGTGTGCGCAGGCATGCTTGTGTACGTACCCATGTTTGCGAATGGACGTATTTTGGAGAATACACGTGCGTGTACATGGATCTGTGGCCCTGTCGTCCGCGTGTGATTGGATGAGAAGCGTCTGTTGGGCACACGTTGAGGGTGTCCAGGGTGCGTGTGTGATTACGCATTCACAGACGTTTTGCTGTGGTGGCCAGCTTTACGGGCAGGGCCACGTGCGGATGACCGTGGTCGTTCACCTCTGTGCCTACAGGCTACGCGTTTTGGGACGTGTCCGTTTTGTGTCCGGACGTGTGTCTGTGGGCGTGTTGCCTGTGATGGCACGTTTGCGCCGCGTTTGATTGTTGGGAGTGTGGCTGTGCGCGTGTATACGTATTGGTGTGGTTGTCCTGTAGCCGCAGCTGGAGAGGCCCCGCCCACCTCCGGCAGGGGCGAGGCCCCGCCCACCTCCAGCAGGGACAGCCTGCTCTGCAAACTCTCCACCTCGCGTCCCAGGCTCTCCTTCTCTTCCTGCTTCTCCGCCAGCAGCTGCTGCAGCTCTTGTACCTGGAAGGAGGGCAGTGGGGGGCTCGGCCAGCCTCCAGGAGGAGACGCCGGGGGGCGGCTGGCGGGGCTGGCTCTCCCCACGGCTCCCACCTACCTGTCTCTCCAGGCTGTGTAGGGAGCTGGCCTCTGTCTCCGGCAGCTGACGGGAAGAAGAGGGGACGGGGCTCGAATCTGGGTAGAAGGACCTCCCCTCCCCGCCTCTGCTTAGTAGCCCTCCATCCTGACCGCAGACGTCCGTTGGGTCACCTCCTGCGCACCCGACACCGCTCTGCCTCCTGACTCATCACGAAGTATTTATTCAGTGTCAGACCCCATTTGGGGCCGCTCATTCATTCACTGCCTCACTCAAATATTCGCTCATCCAATAAATATTCATCAAGCATCTTCTGTGAGCCCATCCCGGTCAACCATGGCTCTGCTCACAGGCTTATAGTCAAATGGGTGACCATGAATAAAATGTACGTCATGTCCAATAGCAGTAAGCACTTTGAATAGAAATAAAGGAAACTCAGGGCGCCTGGGGGGCTCAGTCATTTGAGCGTCCAACTCTTGGTTTCGGCTCAGGTCATGATCTCGTGGTTTGTGGGATCGAGCCCCACATCGGGCTCTGTACTGACAGTGAGGAGCCTGCTTGGGATTCTCTCTCCCTCTCTCTCTCTCTCTCTCCCCTCCTCCCTCACTCACACACGCCCGCTCTCACTCTCTTTTTCAAAATAAATAAATAAACATTAAAAAAGAAAGAAAGAAAAAACGAAGGGAACTGGGAAGTGAGTCCGGGGCGTCACAATTTTATATGAGGTGGACAGGGAAGGCGTCTTTGGCAAGGGGTTTCTGAGCAAAGACCCAAAGGAAAAGAGGAAGGAAGCCACAGGAACATCTGGAGGAAGCGTGTTCCAAGCAGAGGGCTCAGCACGTGCAAAGGTCCTGGGGCAAGACCAGGCCTGGCGTGTTGGAGGAGCCACAAGGAGGCCCGTGTGGCTGGAGCAGAGTGAGTGAGGGGGGAGGGAGCTAGGAGAGAGAGGGGGAGTCTTCCCCACAAAACTGCACTCCACCCCAGGCTGAGCCCCAGGCCTGTGTCTCTGGGGCCCCTCACCTCCTGTTTCCTCCGTTCCTGGTGCTGTTCCAGGCCCCGGATCTTCTGCAGCAGGCGGCCCCTCTCCTGGCGCAGCCGCACGATCTCCTCGTAGGCATCGCGATCATCCTGTTCCCCCCAACCCGGGGACCCGCCACCTTCACATGAGGCCCAAGGGCTGTCCCCTCCCATATCTGAGCCAGACCTTGTCCCCCCCGCCCCTGTTCCGCCCCCACAGCCAGGGCATCTCTCACCGGCATGGGGATGCTGGCAGGGGGCTGAGGCGCTTTCCGCTTCTTGGGGGCCCCTCGCTTTTCGTGGCTGCACACAGAGTTCTGGGGGGAGGGGTGGAGGAAGCCCGTGGGGAACCTGCCAGCCTCTGACCCGAAGACATCAGGCCAGCAGGGCCCCGCTATCCGCCATCGACCTCAGCCCTTGCCCTCACTTCCCGCGTGAGCCGGAGCTAGACCCTGCCTCTCCCCGGTCCTCACTTATCCCAGCATACAAGGGGCCACATCTCCAGAGAGTTCCAGATCTTATGCTTTACTCTCAGCGTCTCTTTGTGCCTCGGTACTTGGTACCAGACCAAACTGTCTGCAAGTTCCCTTTCCCCGCGGAGCTGAGATGATATACGGCTGGGAGAGAGAAAGAGGCCGGACTTGCCTCCTTCCCCGACTTCACCAAACTCGGTTCCCTCTACCACGCCGCCCCAGCCCCATGATTTGGCCCCGTCCCCCCCAGTGTTCTCGCCCACTTCTGAGAGTTATGCTGTAGATGCTGCTATCACTTGGTAACAGCATACCCTGAAGGAAGCATTCATCCCAAACAGGTCTTCCTAGGTCACAACCCTGGGACAGAAGTCCACCTCTTCTCTCCCCAGAAAGCTTGGGACAACAAGGGGGAAGGTAGCATGGGCAGGGGGACGACTCATTCACTGCTTAGGGATCCGTACCTGAGACGATGCCTCGCCCGAGTCGTCCTCTAGGAGGGCAGGGAAGAGAGGGAAGCAGGGTCAGGCACTCTGTTTTAGGGACTCTATTCCCAGCCCTAGGAAGGGCACTAGTGAGCCCAAGGGACTTACGGCAGGGGTGGGCTCCCAATTCCCCAAGGGTCAGGACTTTTCAAGTAGGACTCGACTACGTTTGCAGCTGCTGATAGGAGGGACCTTGAAACTCTCAAAAGGGGAGGACAGGGGCACCTCCAGGATGGGGCAGGTACGGGGTGCCAATTCTTAGGAAAGGCAAATATCCGAGCATAAGGATGACCCAGGAAAGCAGAGTGGACCCCCCAGATTATTCTAAAAGCTCCGGGGACCCTCGAAACTGTTCTCAGCAGCATCGGCGGAGGCATGCTTCTATGATGCAGTAAAGAGGGATACCTTGAAACTGTCTCCAGCGGACAAAGGGAAGGAGATTCGCTTTGGCCGGGGCCTGGGTGGGGGGGCGGGGCGGGGGTGCATACCACTGGGTGGTGAGGGGCGCTGAGCTGCCTCCTGCAGGAGGTGCAGGATGAGTTTGTCTCCCGCCAGGGCGCCGTAGTGGGCAGCATCCTGGCCCAGGGCGTCGGTGATGCCCGGCTGGGCCCCGCCCTGAAGCAGCACCTCCACTGTTTCGGGGCTGGCCCCCTCACAGGCCAGCATCAGGGCTGTCCTACCAGGAGAGGGGGCTGCTGAGGAAGCGAGGGCATTCTCAAACCCCCAGGCCCTCCTCCATACCCAGGCTGCGTGGGGGAGGGGAAGAGGCAACTAGATCCCCCACCCACAGAGGCTAAGAGACTTGCCCAAGGTCACACGGCATATACAAGGGACCAACTGGGATGGGAGATACTCACCTGCCCTGCAGATCCTGGTCATTTGCGGCAGCCCCCTGCTGCAGGAGGAGGCGGCACAGATCTGTGTGACACATCTGAGCGGCTATGATAAGGGGCGTCGTACCTGACTGGTGGGAATCAGGGGAAGGACGAGACAAAATGTGAGAGGCCGACCTTGGGAGGTAGGGAAGCCCATACGACTGCCCCTGAACTTCACTCCAGACCCTTTGACGCTTTTTAACGGGCGCCTGGGATGCTGCCACTTGGTGACAGCGTACCTCAAGTACAATTCCCAAAAAGTTCCCGGAGGCTCACCCGATCTCGGGGACTCAGATGTGCCTTGAAAGAGCAAAGGATTTCTGAGCAGGAAATGCAACCGCCAGCCGCTGGGAAAAGAGGGAGGGTAGGTAGGGCAAGGTTTAGACATTTTTTGGGGGGGGGGGGGGGCCTTCTGCCTGGTGTGATTCTTATCCCTTATTTTGTGACAGAAGTTCCTACCTTCCCTGGGAGGGCAATAGCAAAGGTACGCCTCCCTATTTTACAGATGAGGAAACTGAGGCCCACCCAGGTGCACGGTCAGCCAGTAGGGTAAGAGACAGAGCTAGGATCAGGTCTGCTAATTCCCTGTCCCAAGTTCCTGCCACATCCCACCATGGCTCTCTTTCAAGGTGGAAGTTTGGGCTAATTTTTATGCATTTCCTCTCTTCGCTTTAGCCAGCAGTACGTGTCTACCATGGGCCAAGCCTCATACAGAGACTGGTAATGTTCACTGGAGGGATCAGACGTCAGCTGAGCCTGGGCAGGCTTCATGGGGTTTGACCTGAGTTCTGAGTCTCGAAGGTGAAAAGGAAGAGGGTAGAGGTTTCTTAGGAGCCGTGAAGCGAGAAACAGCCTTGTAAGGTCAAGGAAGGGGGAGACTGTGCGTCCAGAGCCGCAAAGGAGGAAGGGTTTCATGCGATCACTAGAAATGTCAACAAGAGGGGCGCCTGGGGGGCTCAGTCGGTCAAGGCTCCGGTCATGATCTCACAGTTCATGAGTTCGAGCCCCGCGTGGGGCTCTGTGCTGACAGCTGAGAGCCTGCTTGGGATTCTCTCTCTCTGTCCTTCCCCCACCTTCTCTCTCTCAAAAAAGAAAGAAAGAAAGAAAGAAATGTCAAGAAGACCTATCTGATTATCTGCTGTGTGCTCGAGGGGGTACGGCATTTGGTTTCCTGCTGCAATCCCAGTGCTTAGAACACAGCCTGACACATCGCAGGAACTTAAATATTTATTGAATGAAATAACCGGCTGAGCTTCCACAGTGTGACCACTAGGTGGCAGCACACGCCAACTGCCGGTAAGTTTCAACCCACGATCGAAACCCCCAAAGCAAATCCCAGTTTATTCTGTGTCTCCAAAAGGTCAGGCATTTCTTGAGTCATGAGCGGAAGTCATTCCCTGATCTCATGGGCATGGTGGACAGATGCCGGGTTGGGTTCTGGTTCAAGCGGGCGGGTCCCTTGGCCTCCCTTCAGGAAGGAGTTTGGATTCAATGATTACGAAGGATGCTTGGATCTTTGCCCTTCCTGAGACTCCCTAGGAAAGTACATTCTGGTCACTGTCCTTACCACCACCATCGTTCTCGCCCAGGCCTGGTGCTTGGGGGTCAGACAGCCTGAGCCTTCCCCGCTTTCTCGTGGCTGAGCCTCGACCACCTTGCCTGTCCGATGGGGTGACTGGGGCTCAAAGTGTTCCTGAGGATTAATGCTGAGCCCGGGGACGCGCGCACAGCAGGGACTCGGTGAGGAAAAAGGAGGAAGGAGGCAGAACGCTCACGGCCAGTCTCCCAGGACCCGGAGTAGAACAATCCCACGCCCAGCACCCTCTGGGTCATGGTGGGCAGGGCAAAGCTGGGCTGCACCCACCTGCATGATGCAGGGCTGTCCATCCACTGCTGTCCACGATATCCACCACGCAGGACGCCTGGGGAGGGAGGGGTGTGGGTCGTTGGAGGCTCTCCAGGAACTGGGACCTGCCCCTTCTTGGGCTCTGCTGCATTTCAGGCTCCCTACCTATCTCTTCCCTCCCCCGTGCCCGCTCCGCGGACCCCACCTCCTTAGGGACTCCCAAGTGACTCTCTTTGCTTTTTCATGAAATTTGGTGACAGAGGGACTCATTGGGAGTTCAGGAGCAGCTGGGGGCTTGGGGGCTTGATGAGAGCTCTGAGAGTGGCTGTAGCCACCACCTAGGGTTGGAGGAGAAGCTGGGGCTCAGGAGATACCTGGTGTTGGGAGCATATCTCGGGTGTGTGAAGTATCTGGACACTCAGGGAGTATCTGGTTGTCCAGGGAGTAGCTGGGGCTCAGGAGCAAAGGAGGCTAAGACACACCCAGGATTCAGGGAGTAGCTGGTGGGGGGGGGGCGCGGTTCAGGGAATTGCTAGAAGTCAGGGGTAGCCAGGGGAAGGGAGTATCTCCGTTAGGGGAGTATCTGACACGAGGGGGTAAATGACCTGTAGCAGCTGCTCCAAGCACTGTGGGTGCCCATACTTGGCCGCCAGGTGGAGGGCATTGTAACCTGAAAGGCAGGGAGGGTTCGCTAGGGTTCCACATACTCAAGGAGCTTCTGAATGCTCCCCAAATCTGTGTCAACTATCTGCGAGGAGTTTCTGTGTCCCGTGAACGCCCCAAACCCCAGGTACTTCTCCAAACCGTGCTACTCCCCGTAGCTGGAGAACTCTCCAGGGGCCAGCTAGTCTGTGTCCCAGACATTCTCATCTCGACTATACTCCACACCCTCCCACTTCTCAGGCCCTATGGCCCCAGCCACGGTCCATGTCCCCAGCCACTCCTCCCCGTGTCCCCAGCCACCCTCCGTGCTCGACAACATGCAGCCCCAGCCCTGACCCTCGGAATCCCCGCTGTTGCGTATGCTCCCGCTAATCCACAAACCCTTGCTATCCCACGGGCGGCCTGTGCCTCCTACGATGTCCCGAAGTTTCAGCCAGGGCTATGCTCCCCCCCCCCCAGTTACTTCCAGAGCCCCAGCCACTCCCTTTGGCCGCGCCTTCTGTATCAGACATTCCCTCAGAGCCCTCGTTAAGTCATACACCCAGACTCTCCTTTGGCTCCAGCCCCTCCCAGCTACCCCTAAACCCCAGCTACTCCCCGTACGTCAGATACTACCTCCCCCTTCCCCCCAAATTCTACTTGTTATTCTCCCGTGCCCAGGTACTTGTCAAGCTCAGGGAATCCTCTGTTCCGGCTAATTCCTCTGCCTTAACCACCATCTGAGTCCTGGCCACTTCCCGCCCACGAGCTGTCGACTCACCTTGACTGGTGCCAGCTACATAGTCTTTTTTCTTGTTCACTGCAGCCTGACAAGTCCCTGTGCCTCCCGGGGGTGGGGGGCGCTGAACGGAACCCCCGCTTTTTCAGCAGGCCGCTGAAGCCAGGGAGCGGGGCCTGAGTGGACCTGCGGGCTGAGCCCCCGGTCTGAGCGCCGCATCCCTCCCCCGGGGCCCAGCAGGCAGTACCTGCCCCATCGGTGCTCATGACGTTGGAGCCCTGCGCCAGCATCACCTCTAGGCAACTGGCTGCTCCCCGCATGGCAGCCAGGTGGAATCTGGAGGTGGGGGGCCAGGGATCAGCTGCAGGATGGCCGCCCCCCACCCCTCCACCCCCGGGGTGTGGGCACTCACGCGGACTTGCCCTCGGGGTCCAGCTTCGTGGGCACCAGCCCCTTGCGGGTGATGAGAGCGGCCACCCGTGCAGCGTCGTCGTTCTCCACCGCCTGTAGCAGCCGCTCGTCACTTTTGCCCCACTCCTGGCTCTACAGGGCACACCCAGAGGAGAGTGGGGCCAGGCGATCGCGGCCCCCTCCCTGCCCCCCCCCTGGCCGGGGCTCCAGGCTTCACTGCCTGCCCTCGGGCACTTGCCTGGCGCCTGCCTCTGGCGGCCGGCTTCGGGATGGGGCAGGGGCCACAGGGCGGGCAGGAGCCAAGGTCAGCGGGGCTGAGCCGCAGCTGCAGGGGGAGGTAGTCCTGGGCGGGGGTCTGAGACAGCGTCCCCCAAGCCTACATCCCCCAGCGGCGGCTCCCAGGTCCATACGACAGCCATTACCATCATTGTCCCATTAAATTCCCCCCCCCGCATCTTTCCAGAAATTGTCCCCAGCCAGCCCTTTAGTGAAAGCCACCTTTCCAAACATCACCCCCACCTCCAAAATCTTCCCATGGGAACCCCTAAAAGGGTCCCTTTAAATGTCTTCCAGAACCATCTGTCATCTATCCTTCTTAAACTGTCCCTGAAATGCCACAATCGTCCCCTAAATGTCCCAAGATCCGTGCTCTAAACAACCGTAGCGTGAAATACATTCCAAAACGTCTTCCCCAAATTTCCGAAGTGTCTCCAAAATCATCCCCCCAAATGACCCCAACATCTGGCCTAAAAATGTCCTTCCAAAAATATCCCTTGAATGTTCTCTGAAATTATACTCCAAATGTCACTATATTTTCCCGAAAATGGTTCCTTAAAACATAGTCCAAATTATCCCCTCAAATGAACTCACCCAAAACGGGTCCCCGAAACCGTCCCTCCAAATGCCCTCTACATTTTCCCGTGTCCCCTTCTGTTCTCAAAGCTGCCTCCCCAAACATCCCCATGTCTCCCCAAATATCCATCCCTCGACCTCTGCCCCCCTCCTCCCGCACCCCCCTCACTGCCGGTCCTTCCCGGGTCTGGGGGCGGGGGTCCGGTGCTGGCCCAGCCAGGGGCGGGGAGGGGCGGGCAGGGAGGGGAGAGTTAGGGCCCGAGCCCCGCCCGCTCCCGCGCCCCCTCCCCTGGCCCTACCGCGCAGGAGGCGGCGGCGCACACGCACAGCTGCTTCATGGCGGCCAGGGCGCCAGGTGCCCGGCTCGGTGCTCCGGGAGGCCACCGGGCCGGAGCGGGGGGTTGGGAGGGGGGCCCGGAGGGAGGGGCAGGAACGCCCGCGGGAGGGGCTGGAGGGGGCCGGAGAGAGGGACAGGGGGCCGGAGGGGGCCGGGGCGGGGCAGGGGGCGTCGTGGGGCGGGGGGGGGGGGGGGCGGGCGGAGGGAGGGGCCAGAGGTGACTGGGGGAGGGGCTGGGGGGGTCGGAGGGGAGGGGCCGGAGGGAAGGGATGAAGGGGGTCTGGGCGGGGCTTGGAGGGGTGAGGGTCCGGAGTGCCCGCGCGCCGCGCCCCCTCCCGGAAACCCCCGCCCCCAACGGTAGGGGTCGTGCTGGGGAGAGGCTGGAGGAACCGGGAGGGAAGGGCTGGAAGGACCCGGAGGGAGGGGTAGAGGCCTCCGGAGGGAGGGGCTGAAGGGCCCCGGGGGTGGGGCTGCAAGGGCACGGAGGGCGGGGCTGGTGGGGACCTGGGGGCGGGGCTGGAGGGGTGAGGGTCCGGAGTGCCCGAGCTCCACCGCCCTGCCCGTGCGCCCCGCCCTCTCCCGGAGACCCCGCCTCCACGGTAGGGGTCGTGCCGGGGCGGGGCTGGAGGAACCGGGAGGGAGGGGCTGGAGGAGGCCGGGGGCGGGGCTGGAAGGACCCGGAGGGAGGGGCTGGAGGAGGCCGGGGGCGGGGCTGGAGGGGTGAGGGTCCGGAGTGCCCGAGCTCCACCGCCCTGCCCGTGCGCCCCGCCCCCTCCCGGAGACCCCGCCTCCACGGTAGGGGTCGTGCCGGGGCGGGGCTGGAGGAACCGGGAGGGAGGGGCTGGAGGAGGCCGGGGGCGGGGCTGGAAGGACCCGGAGGGAGGGGCTGGAGGAGTCAGGGTCCGGGGTGCCCGCGCGCCCCGCCCCCTCCCGGAGGCCCCGCCCCCACGGCAGGGGTCGTGCTGGGGCGGGGGGGCGGGGGCTAGGCTCTGGGGGCGCAGTGCCGCCCGGGCACTACCTGACTTTCCTGCCGCGAGGGGGATGCGGCGAACGAGGCCCGCCTCCCTCGCCCCCGCGGGCTCCCACTGGATCTCCAGGGATCCGCCTGCGTCGTCTCCGCCTCGTCTGAGCTGGCTGCGGGTCGCGGGTGACTCCGGCCTGAGCCCTCTCGGCGGACGCAGCTTCCCACTGCTGCCTGGCCATCATTCATTCACTCTTGCACCCGTGGGACCCAGCAGTCTGACGAACTTGAATTTGAATCCAGGGCCCTGCACCCAGGCCCCTCACATTTAACGCCTGTGCGACCCAGTCAAGGTACTTACCTGCTTTGGACATCGCCTTCCTCATCTGGAAAACGGGGTTCAAAACAAACAGTAGCTACTACACGCGGTGTTAGCGAGAGGACTAATGAGGTACTCTGTGCAAAGCCCTCACTGGTGCCCGGTACGCGCGATAAACACGGATTCGTTCGTCAAAGGTGTGCTTGCGCCCATGTGCATGTCTAATGCTGACTCCTGGGACACAGGCCATAGTAGGTGGTCAGTTAAATCACTGGAAAGCAGAGTGGACACAGCTCCTCCCAAGGGGCTGGTAGGGTCTGTGTTCGCTGGTTGTTTTCTCAGACTGGGAGCCCCCTGACCGCAGGGCCAGGCTGAGGCCTTCCTGGCACAGACCTGGCACCCCGGGGTGGGGTGGGACAGTTGATAAACGTTTGCTGAGTGAATGAATGACTCACAAGGCCCTCTGGGCCATGTGAATTTCATTTACTGACTCTGCTTGTCCTACCGGGATGCCTGGTGCTGCACTGGGCCTGGTGCCCAGTGGTGACAAGACAGATGCCGCTGTTATCACTGGGGTCCCTGGGGAGACAGGTACACCCATGCATTGATGAACCAGGGTGATTGGGGCTGCGATGGGGGCAGTCCAGGCCAGCTGGGAGCTCAGAGAGGACTCTTGACCCTGGGGAGTCCGGGAGGGCTTCCTAGAAGAGAGGGCATCTGAGCTGAAACTTAGAGGATGGCCAGGATCCCCCCGAGTTAGGGGGTGGCAAGGACAAGATCACATTCAGGAGGAATCGTGAAGTTATCGCTCGCCTCAACCAGCCCAGCTACCTGTGCCCTGATCCAGGACCAGCTGGATGAGGGTCATAACTGAAGGGTAGGGCAGAGGAAGAGGGGTGTCCCTGGGAGGAGGGGGAAACCAGGAATGTGGGACATCAGGGGAGCCACTAAAGGTTGCAGAATGGCCCACCATGTTGATGTGGCTGCAAATTCACAAAGGGGCCAGCAGAGGTGGGGAGGGGGGGAGGACACAGGGATGAGAGGGGAGAGTAGGGGTGAGTATAGCGATGGCCTTCTGGGACCTGAGTTTAGCAGCAGTGACTGCAGACAGGAGGAGGGGGCTTGAGTCCAGCTTGGTCATGTTCTGCACACTGTGTGACTTTGGCCTAGGCACGCTCCTTCTCTGGGTCTCAATTCCCCAACCGCCAGATGGGACAACAGACGGCATAAAGCCGGGTTCCTCCACTCAGGCACTGCGGACATCTCAGGGCCAGATCGTTCTCTGCCGGGGGGCTCGCACGGGTGCCGCGCACTCGAAGCCAGGGGCACCCCCCCAATGCGACCACCACAGATGTCCCCAGACATGGCTCGGGAGGCAAGATCTGGCTGGCATTCTTCTTAGACACCTTTGCGCAGGAGGGAGGAGAGGTGGGGCAGGAAGATGGAGGGTTGGGTAATAAGCAGTTGGGGAGGGGTGGGTGTGGAGGGCTCCTGTCTCTCGCACCCAACCCACCAGCCAACCCTGCAAACTCGATCAACGTACCCAATCTTGCCTGTGGGCCAGCCCTGTCGCTGGAGGCTCCATCTGGGGATACCTCCTCCCTGGTCTCCTAGCCCCTGCCCTTGTCTCCCAGCTTCCTAAAGCCCCAGTCAGCTCCCATCTTCCTCCTGCTCAAAAGCCTCCACAACCTCACTCGGCGTAAAATCCAGACTGCTCTCAGGGCCCAAGAGGTTCTACAGAAACTGCTCCCTGGGACCAAATCCCAGCCCCCCTCCCCCAGTTTCCTGTGGCCCAAGAGCTAAGAATAGTTTTTACACTTCTAAGTGGCTGGGGGAAAAAAAGATCAAAAGGAGAGTCATATCTTGTGATGTGATGCTTGACAATGACATGAAATTCACATTGCGCGTCCATAAATAAAAGTTTTCTTGGGGCGGAGCCAGGCCCATCCATTCAGAGCAGCCAATGGCTGCTCTCAAGCTGCATTGGCAGAATTGAGGTCTGAGGGCCCTTGAAGACAAAAATATCACGGCCTGGCCCTTCACAGGGAGAGTCTGCCCACCCCTGCTCTACACAGTACCCCCTGGCAACTTCCTGGGCCCATCTCCCCTCCATTTCCTCTGGTCAGACCCATCACAGTGGCCTCCTTTCTGGTTCTGGCCTCGGCGCTCGCAGTGCCCTCTGCCTGGAGCACCTTCCCTCCCCCACGGTCTACAAGGCCTGTTCCTCTCCTACCGTCCGCACTGGGCAGCACCCGAAGAGGGTTTATTAGCAGTTTTGGTTTTTTTTTTTCCTCCCTGTTCTTACTAGCTGATGCCACACTGCAGAACCTTCCGAATACATTGTTTCCCTTTGGTCTAACCCCGCCCCTTAGGATGTCAGTTCCGCACCGGCAGGGATCTTTGTCCACCTCAGTCACTACTGTATCCGCAGCTGATACCAGGTACGGATTTTGCAAGGCCTGGTGCAAGATGAAAATGCGGGGGCCTCCTGTTCAAAAATTATTAAGAGTTTCAAGATGGCGAGAAGAGAGCAGTAAACCAAACCGGGGCCCTTCTGAGTGAAGGTCCTGCGAAGCTGGCCCTCATCTCCAGTGTCTACAACAGGGCCTGGCGCATAGTAGGTGCCCCATCAATGTCTGTTGAAGGATTTAAAGAAATAAGTGACTCTGGGGAATGAACACGCGAGACAGACTTTCCAGGAAGCCTTGAGGAACTGGGGATCTATGGGTTTCTAAAAACTCCAATCTTCTTGCTTGTGGGATTTTTCTAAAACTTGAAATAAGGGAGAGGCAGGGGGGGAAGCCCAGGACTAGGCTCACGGCTCCCAGTTAAATCCCATCTTACAGATAGAAAAACTGAGGCCCGGAAGGGTTCCAAGAAGGCTCAGAGCGGGTATCAGGGTGTGTTGGGGTCTTGGAGAAAAGGCTGCTATTAAAGAAGCGGAAGGGGTGGGGGGCGCCTGGGTGGCTCAGTCAGTCGAGCATCCGACTTTCACTCAGGTGATGATCTCACGGTTCGGTTCCTGAGTTCGGGCCCTGCATCAGGCTCTCTGCTGTCCGTGGCACAGCCCGCTTGGGATCCTCTGTCCCCCCTCTCTCCCTGCCCCTCCTCCGCTCACGCTCTCTCTCAAAAATAGGCATTAAAAAAAAAAGCAGCAGCAGCAGCAGAAAGGAGTGGGGAAGGACTGAGCAAGAGGGTGGTGGCTGGACCGTGTCCTGAGAATTGGGAATGAAAAGCCCCCAGAGACAACGGGGGGGGGGGGGGGGGTCTGTGCGTCTGCAGTCACGAAGTCACGGGTGTTTGCTTTCTTCCCTCAGGGGAGCGGGCAGAACAAAAGCTGAACTTGACTCCAGCTGTCTGCCCAGAAACTGGAGCCTCCGGTGGAGGGAGGGACAGCGAGATGCCCGGTGGGGGGGATGGAGCACAAGCTTCTCCCCCTTCGGCCCCCCTGCTGCCCTCTGGCCACCGGCCTCCGGCCTCTCTCCCAGGCTCCTCCCTGCCTCCCAGACACCACCCCACCCCCCCCACCCGGTCTGAGGTTTCTAACACCTGTCTGCCCTCCACCACTCACCCCCATACCTGTGTGAGACCCCTAACACACCCACTTCCCAAATTAGGAGTCTGGGTTTGGTTTTTGTCTTTTTTTTTTAAACTGCACAAAGTTTTTGAAGGATTTGATTTTGATAGAATTTGCCTTTCGAAATTAAACGATTATACGCTTTGGTTTACCACCGGCTACAACATCTCAGGAGTTCTTGGGGGGTAAGCGTGAACAGTCCAACTTAGGAACTGACTCCAAACAGGATGAAGAATTTTAGGATCCTTCCACAATGAATCAGGCTGACTCCGGGCCACAGTTGATAGGGGCTAATGAGCCATTTACTCCTGTCTCTGTGTCTCTGTCTCTGGGTCTCCCTCTCTCTCTGCCCCCTCCCCTGCTCGCGCTCTGTCCTTCTCTCTCTCAAAGATAAATAAACGTTAAAAAAAAAAAAAAAAAGAGATGAATAAAGCCCAAGCTAGGTGAAATAAATAAAAACAAATTCACTGACGTTACATTTGAACTTTTAAAAATTAAATGCAAATAAATGAAAGGAAAAGGGACGTTAAGCTTAATAACTAACAAATAAATAAGGTCAGTTGGGAAAACTGAGGGGGCCACGGGGGACTGGTGACAGGCCCGCAGTCACCCAGCTAGTCAAGCAGAGCCAGCTGACCCGGGTCTCTGTCCTGTGACTGGGAGAGGCCAGTTAACCTCTCCAGACTTTGGTTTCTTCCTGTGGCGAGTGTGAAGCCAAGCGTGACCAAGGCCAGGCACGAAAGGGTGTTCTAACCCTAGATTCTCTCAGTCTGTGCCCTGGACTTGGGGGGGAGGGAGTCAAGGAGGAGTGAGTACGACTGAAGACAAAGCATCTCTCCTGGGGAGTTCACAGTCCAAGGAATGGCTGCATGGGGAGCCAGCTCCGGCCCACCTCAGGGCCTTTGCACTGCCTGCTTCCTCTGCCCGGGATGCAATTCTCGGAATATGCGCACGCAGTTCCCTCCCTCTTTCCCTTCTAATCTTTGCTCGAATATCAGCTCCTTGCTGAGGCCTTTCTTGACAACTTGCTTTAAAACTGCAGCCGTCTCCCCTGCCCTAGATGCTCCAGTCCCCTTTCCTTTTCTTGGTCTCTGTGGCCCCAAACATGCCTTTTCAGCTGTTTATCCTGTTTAGTACCCATCACCCCCCACTCAGCTGTCCGCTCCACCGGGGGCAGGGATTTCCTCAACGCCCGCCACAGTGCCTCCTGCAAGCATTTGCTGAACGAACCCCTCAAAAGCAAGAGATGGGGGTCCCCCAGGAAAGTGAGTCCTCAGAAAAGCAAGCGGTCACTGGAGCTTGGGAGAATGGAGATTCTTCGGGACAAAGAAGAGTGTTACTGAAGCCAAACAGGGTGGGGGCCGTGGAGGAGTAGACAGGAAAGGGAGGAGAGGGGACAGAAGCCAAAGGGGGGGATTTGAACCTGTGGGTGGTGAGGAGGGTCCGAGCAGGGAGGGGGGTGGCCTGGTCCCTACTGAAGCCGCCAAAAGGATGGGATGAGGGGCAGAGGACAATGCTCCAAAGGCCCAGGGGCTCCTCGGCCAGGCCCCGGGGCACAGGGGCCTGAAGATGGGAGGCACCGAGCATCTCAGCGGCCTCAGACTCACCTCTGTCTTCTTAAATCGTGCCCGCAGGGTCTTCATGGCCAGCGTCTGGCGTTTCTCCTCAGCCCAGGCCACCTGGAAAGCACCAGAGTGGGGTGGGAATGAGGGACCCCGTGAGCAGGAGGGCCACCTGCCTCCCCCTTCTCAGAAGGACAGCTTCCTCTTCCCTGGGCCATCTCAGACCCTAGAGCAGGACAGGGACACAGGATGCCCCATCCCCTGACTGCTGTGTGCCCTTTGGCAGGTCTCTGGCCCTCTCTGAGTTTCACTTTCCTCACCCTTAAAAAGATGGACACAATCCCCTCTTGACCAACTCGTGGTCAGTTTTCAGTGGCGTCCTTAGCATATAGTAGGTGTGCAGGAAAACGCACCTGCTGAAGCAGCTCAAGCCTTTTCCGGTCTCCAAGCTCTCATCTGTGTGGTTATTCCTGCACGGGGTGCCCGTTTTTCTCCATTCTCTCTGGTAAGCTCCTATTCACCCTTCACAGCCCATTTCCAAAATCCCGTGTTCTGATGAGCTTTGCCTGTCGTCCACAGGCTGAACTCTAACTCCCCCAACTGGGTTCCCCTACCCCTAGTTGGGTCCCTTCCTCTGCCCCAGCCCTGGCTTCCTAGGCTGGAAGTGGTCTGGGCTGGTACCGCCTTCCTGAACAATGAGGGGCCCCTGGGGGCCAGGCCCAGAGCTGAGGCCTCTTAGCACAAAGGCTTGTTTGGGATTCCTTCCTCTTTTGAGTGGGATTCCTTTTTTTAAGTTTATTTATTTCGAGAGAGAGAGGGAGGGAGAGAGAGAATCCCAGGCAGGCGCCGCGCGGCCAGCGTGCAGCCCGACGCGGGGCTTGATCCCGTGTACTGCGGGGTCGTGACCTGAGCCAAAGTCACACGTCGGAGGCTTAACCAACCGAACCACCCAGCCGCCCCGAGTGGGATTTTTTGAAGGCATGTCCCCCACCCCCCCCCCGTGCATTCATCCATCCACTTTTCCACCTACCCACCCGTTTATTCCCCCACCCCTCCACCCATCACCCTACCCACACTGTACTCACCCCACCCTTTCTCTTCTGCCTCTGTCTCAATCAAACCTAGAGCAGGAGGTAATAAGATAGCCAAGGGGAGTCCACAGGTTGCCAGGGCAGGAGGGAAGCCATGGGCTTGGGGGACGAGAGTGGCTTTCTGGAAGAGGGGATGATATATAAAGCAGGACCTAGTGGCCAGGCAGGAGGCTGAGCAGGGCGGCAGCCGTTAAAAGAAGGTAAGTGCCCTAGAGAGTGCAAAGGCTGGGAAGTGGGAAGTGTGTGTGTGTGTGTGTGTGTGTGTGTGTGTGTGTGTGTCAGGGTGTCTGGGTAGCTCAGCAGCACAGCTAAGACATACACACACACCTCTCCTTTCTCCCACACACCAGGGCTCCAAGGCAAGAGGCTGAGACCCTAAGGGGGGGGGGGTCTCCATCCCAAGCTTCCCTCACTTCCTCCTCTCTTACCTCCAGCAAAGCCAGTGACTCCAGCACTCGGCCTCCGCGCCCACGGCGGGCTCCAGTTACCTGCTCCCAGCCGGGCCACCAGTCACACCGGCAGCTCCAAGCGCTCAGCTCTGACACCCGATCGGCTCTGAGGGCAGCCGCCCCAGGGGGCCGGGGGTGAACAGAGGGAGGAGACAAGCCGGCTGCGGGGCTGCCTGCTGGCCAACGAGCTCAGGCGGGAAGACACCTACTGTTCTCTCACCACCCTCCACCTCTCCTCCTAGCCTTTGTCCTCGTTGTGTCTTCGCCAGCAGCGCCCTTTCTGCGCCCCATGTCACTCCCAACCGGCTCACTCGCCCCATCTCATTTCTGCTCGCTCCTACTCACTCTCTGGATCTTTGCTGCAACACCGCCTCCTCCAGGAAGCCTTCCCGGAGGCACCCAGGCTGAGCTCCCTTATGGCTCGGGGCCCTCATGGCACCTTAATCGGACTAAGTCACCACTGCCCGGTCATTTGTGTCCATCTTCGCCACAAGGTGCCGCCTTTGCTCCCCGGTGTTTCCCGGGCACTCAGTAGGTGCTCAACACGTGTTTCTTAAATGCATCCTCAAGGCCACCACCAGCCCCAGTGGCCTTGAGCAGTTTCTCTAGCGGTGCACCAGTCCGGCTGGGTGGAGACTGTCACCCACCTGGATAACGTTCGGGTAATTCAGGGCGGTGTCCAAGACCCTCCCACATGCCCCCCCCGCACACAAACGCAGGGTATTCGTGACTTTGTAAACTTCTGAAATGTGCAGCAGACAGAGCCTTGACTAGAAGCACGAGCTCCCTGTCGTCCCGAGAGGCGTGGGGACCTCAATTTACGCATTTGCAAAAAGAAGAAAGGGCAGCACCCGCCGCTTGTGCCCCTCACTTTAGAGGTGACTGCAGAACTCTCACGTGGACGGCTGGCCCCGTTTCCCGCTACCTAAGGAAGCGGGCTCCTCTTTGCCAGCAGTTGAGATGGCGCCTGCGGCGTCAACGCGAGGCGCATGCGCCTTGGAGGGAGCGGCTGGCCGCGCAGGGCGGAACGCGGCTCCTCCTTCCTCCCCGCCCTGCCCCGTTTCCGGCGGAAGCGGCCTCAACAAGAGAAACTTTATTGTTCCCGTTGGGGCGGCGAGGATGTCGGTGAATTACGCGGCGGGACTGTCGCCGTACGCGGACAAGGGCAAGTGTGGCCTCCCCGAGGTGAGCGCGGCCCGGCGTCCCGAAGGCCGCCCCCAGCGCCACGGGCTGGGCGGGGCCGGGCAGCAGCGGGGCATTGTGGGAATATCGGGAGGCACTGAGGCTAGACAATGGGAGGGACTTCCCAGTGGGGAGGGGGCGGGAAGTGACGCCCCCTGCTCTCCCGGGGACTGGAACACCCCTCCACCCCCAGCCCCGGGTCGGCCCGGCGGGATAGAGGGAGGGACCCGCGTCGGTGGAAAGTCCTCAAGTTCTCTGATGGGGGAAGCCAGGGACGGAGTTGCTGGCGGAAGGCACCGCAGGGGCGAAGGCGAGGAGATGGAAATAAACACGCTTGGGGACCAAACTAGGCCACAGAGGTTTCCAGAGCCAGGGCCGGAGGGGCCTCACGTGCCGGGCTGGGGAGCTGACACTTTATCCTGGGGGTGGTGGACAAGGGTTCTAGGCGGGATGATCGTAGGTACGTGTCAGAAAAGACCCCTTCGCCCACTGCAGGACTTGGGGCGAGTCCTTCCCTCTGGGTCCCCTCTCCCCTTCTGGAAGCTGGTGGGGGGAAGATTGCCCCCATCCCCCAAAGGCTGGTCTGTGAGGTATTTAATAGCCCTCAGAATCCCTCCGGAAGTCCCTCTCCTCTTCCTGCCAGTCCATTAGCTGGATTCCACAAACATTTATGGGGCGCCTACTGTGCACCAGGCACTTCCTAGGCCCTGGGGCCCCAGTAAGGACCGAGACAGACAAAAACTCCTCATTCTAGAGGGGAGACAGACAAAGGGCAAGTCAATGCAAGAAGTCAGATGATAGGAAGCTTCAGGGAGACCAGTAAGGCTGGGAATCGCGAGGAGAATCGGGGCTGCGTTGAAACCAGGGCCCAGGAGGCACCACTCAGATGACTTCTGTTTTCTCCATTTTTTTTTTTTTTTATTATTGTGTCGAAACACACAACGTGATAGGTACCGTCTTAGCCATTTTTTAAGTACACAGCTCAGTGGTACTGGATACGTTCACGCTGTTGTGCAACCACCCCCACCATCCATCTCCAGAACTTTCCATCGCCCAAAACTGAGACTCTGTCCCCATGAAGCACTGACTCCCCGCCCCCTGCCCCACCCCTGGCTCCCACCATCTGCTCTCTGTCTCTGTGGAGGGGACTCCTCTAGGGACCCCCTGTGAGTGGGGTCGCGCAGCGTCCTTCCGTGTCTGGCTTCTGTCACTGTGCACGGTGTCCTCCAGATCCATGCACGAGGTGACAGGTGTCAGGAGGTCCTTCCTTTTGGAGGCTGGATCATATTCCAGTGTGTGGATGGACCGCACTGTGTTTATCCTTCATCCGTCGGTGGACACTGGGGTTGATTCCATGTTGTCGCGGTTGTAAACGATGCTGCCATGAACGTGGGTGTGCAAGTGAGAGGACTTCTCAGCCAAGACCTAAAGGGGATGAGGGAAGAGCCATGTGGGAGAATTCCAGGCAGAGGGCACAGCCTGTGCAAAGGTCCTGAGGCAGCACCAGGCCCGGTGTGTTGGGAGGAAAAGTGAGGAGGCCCCGAGTGGCTGCAGCAGAGAGGGGGAGGAGTTGGGCAGGTCGTGTAAGGCCTCAGGCCACTGGGAGGACTTAGGTTTCTACCCTGAGGGATGCAGGAGCCCTGGAGGCCTGTGGGCAGAGGAGGGACATGAGAACAAGCCACCTTTTCCAATCACTTCTCCGCCCTGGGCAAGGCAGGGGCATTCCCATCTGTGGCTAGCCACCTTGCCACAATGGGACATGTTTTGACCCCTCCCTTCTGCTCTGTCCCCGGACAGATCTTCGACCCCCCGGAGGAGTTGGAGCGGAAGGTGCGGGAGCTGGCGCAGCTGGTCTGGCAGTCCTCCAATGTGGTGTTCCACACGGGGGCCGGCATCAGCACCGCCTCGGGCATCCCCGACTTCAGGTCTGTGGGCACAGAGGGGAGGTTGAGGCAACACCTGCTGCCATCCCCGCTGGGGGATGTCAGGCCGCGGGAAAGACCCTGCCCTTACAGATGTGTCCCTTTAAGCGGCGCCACATTCCACTCACACCCCATTGGCCAGAATGTGGTCACCTGACCCCACCTAGCTGCAAGGGATCCTGGGGAATGTAGTCTTTTGCCTGGGCTCGCTAGACCTGCCTGCCTATTGGGATCCTCTTACCTTAGAAGATGGGAGAATTGGTATTAGGGGTAATCAGCTCCTAATGCAAATATTTTTCTCTCTTTTCTCTCTTATTCTGTCTCCCTGATCCCTGAACTCTCCTTGTCCCTCCCTGCCTGCCACCTTCAGGGGCCCCCACGGCGTCTGGACGATGGAGGAGCGGGGCCTGGCCCCCAAATTCGACACCACCTTCGAGAGCGCACGGCCCACGAAGACCCACATGGCACTGGTGCAGCTGGAGCGCGTGGGCCTCCTGTGCTTCCTGGTCAGCCAGAACGTGGACGGGCTGCACGTGCGCTCCGGCTTCCCCAGGTGACGCCTGGGTCCGGCCCCGCGCTCTCTGGGCCTCGGTTTCCTCGTCTGTAAAAGGGGGGGTTTTGATGGGTCGATGCAGGGGGGCAGCCGGGAGCAGCACTGGGCACTGGGTGGGAGCCCAGAAACCAGAGCTGTCCTGTGTCATCAGAGCTGCCCGGGCACAGATCGAGAATTGGGGTGCCCTTTCCCGGTCCCGGGGGGTGATTCCAGCCCTGACCACTCGGGGCCTCCGGCGGCCCGGACTATGGCCCAGACTGCCCTCGGGTCCTCAGCTGCCAGCCCCACAGCCTGGCCACGGGCCGCTATGACATCCCCCTCGGGGCGAGGCCGGGGGAAATTGGGCGTGGGGAGGAGGGTGCTGAGAATTTAGAATGTTCGTAGTTGGGTTTTCCTATCCCTCGTTACTGCCTTCATAGTGAACGTGAACCCTAGTAGGGCAAAGGACTGACTGTTTTTTAGGTTTTTTTTTTTTTTAAGTGTATTCATTTATGTTGAGAGAGAGTGAGTGAGTGGGGGAGGGGAAGAGAGCGAGGAGGAGAGAGAGAATCCCAAGCAGGCTTCACACTCGGTGCAGAGCCCGGCGAGGGGCTCGAACTCACAAACCGTGAGATCACGACCTGAGCTGAAATCAAGTCAGACGCTTAATTGACTGAGCCACCCAGGCGCCCCCCCCCTCCCCGCCCCCAAAGATAAAATTTCTCTAGAAGTCTGGCAGTTCTCACAACCTAGAGATGTTGCCACGTTTGGGGACTTCACCCTTTCGACATGTAACTAACTAAGCCTCCAGCCCCCTCTGGCTCAGGGTTACCGTCGGGCTCCGGTCTGGGCCGGAACCACTGGCGTCTTATCCTTCGGGTCAGACCGATTTACTAGGCACGTGGCTACAGGCCTGCCCCTCGGGACCTGTGTAGACATTTCTAGAAACAGAAACAAACGTTTTTTTCACTGTGTAGTGAGTACGTTCAGCGGCACGGGAGGATAGGGCTTTTACGGGCCTGTGGGGAAAGCCGGCGACATCTGTGTCCCCAAACAGCCGGACAACACGGTAGGGTGGGGGCGCGTCGGCAGATCGGGAGTGGGGCACGGCCACCCGCTGGCACGCTCCTTCCCAGAGGTGGAGGGCAGCGCCTTGGGGTGGGCCGGCAGGAGTCCACTTGGGGACCACAGTGTCTCCGACCTCCTGCACCGTGGATTGCACACCCGCGTGTGCCCGGCCATCCCTGGCACCCACCGCCCACGCCTTCACTGCGTCACCGGTCTGTGTGTGTGTGTGTGTGTGTGTGTGTGTGTGTGTGTGTTGGAGGAGGAGGAAGCACTAATCCCCCAGCACCCACTGTGTGCAGACAGGAGCAAAATGGGTCACAGCCAACAACTATTTTGCCCAGCGCCGACCGTGTGCCACATGCTATTCCAGACATAGGACACAGAGTACACAGGACAGACAGAAGCTCTACCCTCCCGGGAATCATCTAGGAGGGAGGAAACAGGCAGAAGATGAGACAAATCAGCCAAGTAAATTCTGTGTCAGGCGGTGATCCTTGCCATGGAACCAAAGGGGAAAGTTGGGCGGGAGTTGAAGCCTCGACCAGGTAGGTCAGGGAGGCTGTGACATTTGAGAGGTGACAGAGGGAGCCAGGGGAAGAGCCTTCCAGGTCTGATCATTGTTCTTCCAAATAACCCAGAAGCTGGCCACTGTGGTCCCATTTCACAGATGGGGACTGAGGCCCAGAGAGGCTAAGCGACCTGCCCAAGGTCACACAGCTGGGAAGCCAAGGGAACCAGGAGTTGCCCCCCACATTCCTCTGCCTCTGAAGTCCAGGCCCCTGGGCCACCCATGGCCTCAGGCTTTTGATTTGCAAACTGGGGATTAAAATTCCTGTCCTGCAGCCCCCGTGACACTTGGTGGTTCCAACACAATTGTGGATGGCTTTTGTGAAGGGAACGGTCTGCCCATGTGCAGAAGTAGGGTCAGCCATGAGGGCCAACAGTCCCTCCGGCTCAGAGAGGTTGGGCCATCTGTAAGGCTGTGGATGGTGGGGTCAGCAGCAGTCCAGAGGCACTGGAAGGAGGGAATCTGCTGATCCTAAGGTTGAAGCTTAGGGAAGGCTTCCTGGAGGAGGAGGGCTCGGTGCTCTGCCCGAAGCCTCAGGAACCAGAATCCCATGCCATGGCCAAGTGTCTCTCTCCTTCCGTAGGGACAAGCTGGCGGAGCTTCACGGAAACATGTTCGTGGAGGAATGCGCCAAGTGTAAGACGTGAGTGCCACCGGAGGGCGGGGGCGGGGTGGGGGGGCGAGGCGTGGACAGCCCAGGCCACTTACTGCTTCGCTTCCCATCACAAGCAAGGGCCTTGTGAGTCGCTTCTGACGTTGCCAGGGACCCAGGGAGGGGCAGGGCTGGGGCCTGAGCCTCAAGCCTGTGAGGATGGGGGCACGAGTTCCTCCTGGAGAGGGACGTTCGTCCCCTGCACCCGTAACAGACAGCCAGAGGCTGAAAGGCGTAAAACAGAAATCTGTCGGTTCCCAGCCTGATAATTTTTTTTTTAATGTTTTGTTTTCGAGAGAGAGAGAGCGCGAGCAGGGGAGGGGCAGAGAGAGAGGGAGACACAGAATCCCAAGCAGGCTCCATCCAGGCTCCGAGCCGTCAGCCCAGAGCCCGACGCGGGGCTCGAACCCACGAACCGCGAGATCGTGACCTGAGCCGATCTCTGGTGCTCAACCGACTGAGCCAGCCAGGCGCCCCACAGCTCCCAGCCTGGAAGCTAGAAGTCCAGAAGAGAGGCTGTGGGGGAGGCTCCTTCCTGCCTCCTCGCGTTTTTGGCTCACCACCCGCCTCCCTCCGTTGTCACGTGGCCTCCTCGCTGTGTGTCTGGGTCTCTCACAGGGGCATGAGTCCTATCAGATTGAGACCACTCGACCCCAGTGTGGCCTCATCCTGACTCTACATCTGCAATGATCCTGTTTCCAAATAAGGCTACACTCTAAAGTATTGGGGGGTCAGGACTCCCAACATATCTTTTTGCGGGGACACAATTCAACCCATACCAGAGTGTGACAGAGGTAGGACCAGCCGCTCTGGGAAGGCTGAGCCAGAGCCCTTCCTGGAGCCAGGGCCATCTGGGCGCGTCTCCTCCCGCTGGCCGAGCGGCCGCACAGGTGGGGGTCCCCCCACTGCAAAGAAAGCCCTTGTTCCCCACTTTATTTTGAAAACTTTCAAATCCATAGGAGACTCACAAGAATAGTACGATGAACCCCTACCTCGCCTAGACCAGGGCTCAGCGAGCTTTTCCCGTAAAGGGCCAGATGGTAAAATGTGTTCAGCTTCGTGGCCCAGACAGTGTCTCTCACGACTGTGGGCTCTGCTGATGGGGCACGAGAGCCGCCACGGACCACACACGAAGGAATGGGCGTGGCCGTGTGCCGATAAAGCTTTATTCGTGGAGGCAGGAGGCTGAGGGCCAGATTCCACCCACAGGGCCATAGTTGGCCGATCCCGACTAGATCCGACAACTGTTAACGTTTTGCCACACTTTGTTGGTTACTTGCTGTGCTGTTGAGGGGTAAGTGGCAGACCGCCTCGCCCACGACCCCAGACCCCCGAGACTCTACCTCCCTCCCAGGAGCTGCGCTCTCCCGTTGGCGCGGCCGCAGCGAGCTGTAAAGGAAGTCAGGGTAGTGCGATCACTCAGGGCCTGGCCCGGGTTCCCAGTGGCTTCTGGTTTTTTTGTTTCCTCGTCCGGGATCCCGCCCAGGGTCACGCCTTGCATGTCGTCATCGCGTCTCTTCAGCGGCCCGGCCAGCTGTTTTGTGGAAGGCCCCCGTCCCCTGCTCTGGGTTTGCGGGATGTCTTCTCGCGCTTAGAGTCTGCCGTGCGGCCCCCCTACTCCCCTGGGACAACAGCTCCCCCCAAAGGAACAAGAGACACGCCAGTGGGACCCCTGAGCAGGTGCCCCGGGAGCAGGTGGTGGGCTGACCCGACCCCTGCGGGTCCCCCTTCCTCCCCCGACACAGGCAGTATGTCCGGGACACCGTCGTGGGCAGTATGGGCCTCAAGGCCACGGGCCGGCTCTGCACCGTGGCCAAGGCCAGGGGGCTGCGTGCTTGCAGGTGAGTGACCCTTTGCTGTGCCCGGGCTCCAGGGGAGGGTGCGCGTCTCCGTCTGACCCCCATCCCCCCCCCCCCTTGCAGGGGCGAGCTGAAGGACACCGTCCTGGACTGGGAAGACGCCCTGCCTGACCGAGACCTCACCCTCGCCGATGAGGCCAGCAGGTCTGACCCCACGTGAACCCAGACCACGAGGTTCCAGCACGGGAGGGAGCCATCAGGAAAGGCTTCCCCGAAAGGGGTGGCCGCACCCTCGCTGGGCCTCGCTGGCCCCATTGGTGACAGAGCCTTCTCACACCCTGTACGCCAGTCTCATGCGACGGGCAGGGAAACAGGCTTCAGCAAGTGGACGCCTCTGGCCCTGAGTCCCAAGCATCGGAGGTCACGTCCGCATCAGCAGCCCTGCTTCTGGCCGGGTGGGGAGGCTGCTCCGGGCGGACGGGAAGTTGGCACAGGTTGTGGGCGCCCTGAGAGCAGAGAAGGGTGTGGAGCGAGCTGCCCAGGCTGGTCTGGGCGTGTTTCGGAGCGCCAGGCGGCTGGTGGAGCACTGGGGCTCGAGCCAGGAGGGGCTGGCGGCCTCTCACGCCTTGTGGGGCAGGAGTAGGGCTGCCGAGACCTTTGGGGGGGGGTGGAGGGGCTCAGTCTCACCCTCCTTGTCCCAGGAACGCGGACCTGTCCATCACTCTGGGCACCTCCCTGCAAATCCGGCCCAGCGGGAACCTCCCACTCGCCACCAAGCGCCGAGGAGGTCGACTGGTCATTGTCAACCTTCAGCCCACCAAGCACGTACGTGCTGAGCCCACCCTGATGTACCCCCTGCTCCAGCCTCCTCCCCTCCAGACCCCTGCCTAAGCCCGGCCTGTCTTTGCACCCTGCTCCCCGCCCCCCACAGGACCGCCATGCCGACCTGCGTATCCATGGCTACGTGGATGAGGTCATGACCAGGCTCATGGAGCATCTGGGCCTGGAGATCCCCACCTGGGACGGCCCTCGAGTGCTGGAGAGGGCGCTGCCCCCCCTGCCTCGCCCGCCTGCCCCCAAGCTGGAGCCCAAGGAGGAGGCCCCCACCCAGCTCAATGGCCCAGCACCCGCCAGCCCCAAGCCGGACCCCTCCGCCGAGCCCTGTACCCAGCACAACGGCTCTGGGCCTACCAGCCCCAAGAGGGAGCCGCTGGACAGTCCTGCACCCCACAGGCCCCCCAAGAGGGTGAAGGCCGAAGCGGTTCCCAGCTGACCAGGGGGCCCGGGGAGGGTGGGGCTTTTTGTAGAGACCACGGAGTCATCTTTTCTTACTGTTCTCACTTTGTTACTTTCACCTGCCCTTGCGGGTGGGGGGCAACCTCAGGGTGCTGAGAGCTGGGCTCCAGGCCCCAGGGCAGGCCCACCCCCCACTGCCTGCCTCTTTATCTTGAGGGGCCTGTGGTGTGGGCCTGGGGAGGAGCATTTTCACCCTGGACGCTGACCTTGGAGCTGACCCCCAGGGCACCTGCTCCTCCCTGTGCCCCAGCCCCTGACTCAGGATGCTCTGGGGAGGTGTGGCCAGGCCCTCCCTAGTTCCCAGCCTAAGCAAGAGTTAACTCCCTCTGCCCTGGGGCCCTCACACTCCCCACCCCCTGCCTCCCCCAAATCGCCTTCATGATCCCTCCGGGAGGTAAGGGGGGGCAGAGCCACCTTTTCGGAGCCAGACTTCTTGGGGGCACAGACAATAGAGGCTTGCACTGCCTTTGGGGCTAGAGGGAGAAAGAGGCGTGTCCACCTGGTTCCTCCAGACTTCCAGAAAAGTCTTCAATGCAATAAAAGCAGAAATTCTTGCATCTGAGTCTGTGTTTAACATCCACGGCTTTGTGCCGGGTCCTAGCCCCGGGGAGAGCGGGGCAGGGGGTGCAGAATGCACGGTCCCCTTGCCCCCTGTGGAGTCTGCCTGGGCCTCCCTGCAATCCAGGCCTGGGGGGGGGGGGGCCGTGGAGGAGGAGGGCAATACCGCAGCGGGAGCTCCTGGCGCCCTCTGTGATTATATACTCCTGTGCGTGGTTTCTAGATATTTTCCCCCCACTGCTAGGCTGTGAGCCCCTTGATGAGAGCTGCCAGTGGCCTTGGGCCTCGTTCGCAGCCCGCCCCCCACCGCCCCGCACCTGCGCAAAGCGGGTGGGGCGGGGCGCATTAGGAGAGCGCGGGCACAGCCGGGTTCCGGTGAGATCCCTTCACTTCCGATGCCTCGGTCTCCTCATCCGTAGATCGAGCGAGGTGGGCAGCGCGGCCCTCCTCCCAGGAAGGCAGCTGCCCTAGATCGTCCGAGGACGCGATGAAGGGCCTCCTGAGGCCCCCAGAGACCTCGGGTTCCAGGCGCGCCGCGCTCACCGCTCGAGGCCGCTCTCCAAGGTGCTGAAGACACTCCCGGCGCCTGGCCGGCAGCCTTTCCACCCTGGGGATCGCGGGGGTGGGGGGGGGCGTGGGGGGTAGGGGGCCGCACCCCACTCCCCCTTCCGAGGCTGGCCCAGACGCTCCTTCCAAGAGCCGAGGAGCCCTAGACAACGCTTTGTGCCAACGTGTTCTGTCAAAATACTTTATTAAGGATCACTGCAATCTTAGAAAAGAGGCGCGGCTGTGGGCTGCGGTTCTGGGGCCAGGGTCCCCGCAGACTCAGCCAAGTGTGCAGGGGACAGGAAGGAGTCCCGGGGCAGGGGAGCTGTCGAGGCGTGGTGTGTGCGTGTGTCTGTCTGAGTCTGTGGATCACTCTGTATGTGCCCGTTCCTTTCTTTGCCTGGATGTGTATTTCTCGGGCTCCGTGGCCCCGCGCTTGTCCTGTGTCTGAGCGTGTCCTGTGTGTGCCTGGGTCCGCGGGTGTGTGGCTGTGACTTTGTGACATCTCCATCCTGGCACTTCCGCCAGGGTCTCACCTCTCACCCCCATGCCCGTTGCTGTCCACAGAAGGGCCCCTAAGCAGAGAGGCCCGGGGGCACGTCCGGAGGGTGCTCACAGCTCCTCCCCTGCTGCCTCCAATCCCCCGCGCCCAGGGCTGAGCGCTGGCTCAGGGGCAGTCCAGTCCAGCAGGGTGGCCCGGTTCAGCTTCTCCGTCGAGTTGTCTGCGATCAGGGTCGAGTTGTCCAACTCCTCCGTCAAGTTGTCCAGAGCCGACTTGCCCTGAGATTCCCAGTCTGCCCTGGGGCTGCCTGGAGACCCTTCCTGGGACGCGCCTGCTTTGGGCCGTGGTCCTGGGACCTCGGAGCCTGGTGTGGCGTCGGGGGCCACACGGGACGCAGCGTCGTTGTGCAAAGTTCTGGAGAAAACTGAGCAAGGGTTGGGAGGGTCACGAGGGACGGGCTTGGGGACTGGAGTCCCTCCGTTCTCTGACCCCAGTCTCAGGGAGTAGCAGCAAGGAGCCCCCCTCCCCCTGCCAAGCCCCAGAGGCCCAGTACAGGGGCTTAGGGAGCCAAGGGGACTGTGTCCATGGTGCAGCCCAGAGGGGTTCTGAGGGCACAGCATCCCCGGCCCACCTACCTCGAACGGGCGCGTAGTCTCCGGCGCTCTCGGCTTTGTTGGCGACGAAAGGGCTAATGGAGGGCAGGACGATGAGGGCAAAGGAGAGCAGCAGGACCTGGCGGAGATGGGGGAGGTCACCCCACCCCTCCCCCACCCTGTGAGCAGAGACGCCGAGGCCCAGAAGACACCGGGGGCTCACGCTGCGCTCATCTCGCCACCCAGACCGCTTTGCCAAGGCCGAGGACGCCCGTCATCCTGGGGACCAGGACTTACCGCTATGCAGGTGCCCGTCTGGGCCGACTTGCTGGTGGACTGGACCACAATGGCCTGGAGCTTCTTCAGCTGCTCCAAGAGGGACCTTGGCAGGAATGGGCAGGCCTTGGCTGAGCCCCCCGGGGCCGTGATCTGGTCCCCACCCGTTTCTGGGGTCCCCCCAGCCCGGCTGACGTCTGAGTCCCATCCATCCCTCGTGGCCCCGCTGGTCTTTAAAGTCCCAGACTCTCCCTCGTCGCTTCAACAAATCTCCCTGAACATCCCACCCACTTGAACCCACCCACTTCTCTGCCACCCCACCCCCGTGACCCGGGCTGCCATTATCTCTCACCAAAATGCCAACCCCAGCCTCTACTCTGGACCCCCAAGGCCTCTCTTGCTCCCCTAGGGTTCACGCTCCAAGCAGCAGCCAGACGGCACTTTTCAGACGTGAGCAGACTTCTCTCGACCCTGCCAGGGCTCCCACGCCCCTGGGGTCAAAGCCCAAGTCCTCCTCGTGGCCCCCAAAGCCCCCCGCATGACCTGCCCCACTCCCTACCTGCCCTCTCCTCCTCCTCCTTCTCTCTCCCCCTCGCTTACTCTGCTGCAGCCACTCGGGCCTCCTGGCTGTTCCTCCAACACGTCAGACCCAATTCTGCCCCAGGACCTTTGCACAGGCTGGTTCCCTCTGCACCAAGGACATTAGTCCCCCAGATCTTTTTGTAGCTGGTTCTTTCTCATCCATCAGGTCTCATCTCAAAAGCCATCACATCTGACCTCCCTGCCCAGAGTAGCGCCACCCCCCCACCCCCACTCGCTCTCCGGGGACTTAACCTTGCTTCACTCTTCTCCTCAGTGGCTATCGCTATGTGAATTAGCTTTTACGTATTTCCCTTTGTCTTGAGTCTGTCTCCCACCAGACCATGAGTTCTTTAAGTAGGGAGCCTAGCCTGTCCGTGCAGTGCTGTGGTTCCAGGGCCCAGAACTACGCCTGGCAGAGACGAGATGCTAAACAAATATTGAATAGACGGCCGCGCCTCTTAGAGCCGCACTCGGTTCTCCAGCACAGCGTGCTTCCGGCCTCTGGCCATTCGTCTGCCGTTTCCTCCACCGCAAACGCCTTTCCCCGACTCCAAGTGCCCTCCTCCATGCAGCCCGCACCCTTGCTAGGTGGGGCCCCTACCCCCTGCTCTGCTTTGCCATCACAGAGGCTGTCCCCCACGTTGTCCACCCCTCCTGCAAGGGACTCTGGGGGCCGGCTCCCCTGTCCTCTCCCATAGCTGGACCGAGACTCACAGGTTCTGCTTCTCCAGATGCAAGACCTTCCTCTGAAGCTCCTGGTTCTGGGCAGTGCAGGCTGACATCCTGCAGGGACAATGCCACAGTGACCTCCAGAACCCGTGCGTCACCAACTAGCTCGGCTGACATCTCCCTGGGGGGCCCCATTTTACAGGCAGGGGACCCAAGGCCAGAGAGGGGAAGTCACTCATCCAAAGCCACCCAGCAAGTCTGTGGACAGGGCCCAGATTTGAACCCATGTCTGCCTGGCTCCCAGGCCCCACGTCTGCACTGATGTGGGGGCATCGCTCCGGTCTGTGCCCCGAGGACGGGCCGTGGAATGCCAAACTCAGGCAGCGATGCTTCCAGAAGACTGAGTGGGAGGGTGATGGGGAGTCCACGGGGAACCAGGTTACAGTCCTCACCCTCCCTTGTGACCTCAAGCCACCCTGCTCTCTGACCTCAGTCCCCTCACCTGTAAAAAGGGGCTACGATTACCTAGTTCACAGAGCATTTGGGAGAACAACACGACATAAAGCTGATCGGGGGCTTCGCAGATTGCATCTGAGGACTAAGACAATGGTGACGAGTCCATCCGGGGGCTCCCGGATCCAGGCTGGGGGACCCATGTTTCCCACCTGTATCCATATGTGGGCGCGGCCTGGCCCCAGACCACCCAGATGTGGGATTGAAATACTCAAATCCCCATATGACGATATGTCCCAGCCAAGAGAGTACACCCCCCCCCCCACAGAAAGGCCCTCCTTCTGGATGACTCATGGGATAAAAATAAGAATCCAGGACATAAATTAGAGAAGATTCAAGGGCCAGATGGTAATGCCAATTGTGTAAATCACGATTCGAGAGGTGCGGCTAACACAGTGCGGAGAGGGACAGACCTTCACCAACCTTTACGCAGCTCAACAAGCTGGACGCACACGTGTTGAAAGTTCGCAAGAGAGCAACATAGCAACCCCCCCTCCAAAATCAAACATCAAGGTGGGGGGGGGCATACCAAATCTAAGAGCAGAAGTGGAAGAATACAAAAGTACAGGTGGGTAGGAGGTAAAAGCCAGAAAGCCACGCTTTGAAAAGAATAATTCAATAAATAAGTCTCTGGCAAGATTAATCAAGAAGGCAGGGGCGCCTGGGTGGCTCCGTCGGTTGAGCGTCCCCCTTCGGCTCAGGTCAAGATCTCACGGTTTGTGGGTTCGAGACCCGGGGCGGCGGGCTCTGTGCGGACAGCTCGGAGCCTGGAGCCTGCTTCGGATTCTGGGTCTCCCTGTGTCCCCCTGTCCCTCCCCTGCCGACAGCACAGAGCCTAGCAAACTAAAACGAGAGAACTGGGAACCATTGGATGTCGACACATTTGCAGTGAGCAGCTTCCCGGACAAGTACGGCATCCCAAAACTGACTTGGGAAGAAAGAGAAGACCCAGGTAGACCCGTAACCTTCCGTCAGGCCACTCCCGGCTTAGAGAGTGGGTCTGCTCGCGCGTTGCGCTTCTGTTAAAGAAGACAAAGGAGCCCGTCCCCTTAAAAGAGTTAAGAGAGCGGCAGTTGGTGAACGCGGGGTGCGCGGTTTTTCGGAGGCGGATGTTCTGCCGAGAACGATCTGTCCTCTGTCCTTGCCACACACAACACGCACCATCAAGGAAACGACGGCAGCTCTGAGGACCCGTGGGGCTCACGCAGGCGGGGTAAGCACCCCAGCTCCAGGCAGAGCCCCAGGGCAAGATGGGTAATACATCCTCTTTTCTTGGTGCCTCACGTTCCAGGGGATAAAGGGACCCCGAGCCTGACCTCTGCCATCTCCGGGCATCTTCCCACGCTGGTAATTCACATGACAAATGACCTCTCCCGGAGACAGAAAGGAAACCTCTCATTTTGTCAGCCCCCCCCCCCACACTGTGACCTTAGCCCCATTGCACGGCTCTCCCTGGGTCTTGGTCCCCTTCCCGCACCCCAGAAGGGCACCCCGGGGGCCCCAGCCTTACCGAGTTTCCAGGCCATCAATATATTCCTTCTTCTTCTTCCGGCTCTCTTGGGCCGACTGCTTGTTCCGGATTTTCCGGCGGACTTTTTTCAGCGCTCGCTCTTCATACTGCACAGTGACATGGTGGGGTGGGGGGAGGGTCCACCCTGTTGTCTGGCCCCCATGACCTCACCCCTGCTCCTCCGGGGGGAGCCCTCCCAGACCCAGGGGGCTGGGGGCAGACTCCCCATGACTCGAAGACCGCTTTCGTCCCCCTGAACTCGTGCAAAGTCTCCGGGGTGGGCGGGGGTGGGGGGGGGGGTCCCGGGTCCTGAGAATTTTCCCAGATCCCAGTCCCAGGTAGGAACCGGCGGCCACACTCTGAGCGCTGGTGCGAGTGTGCCACCTTCTGGCCATGCCTGGGCACGGCGCCTTTCTGGGGACCCGCGGATGTTCCGGTGGCGATGGCGAACCCAGGTCTTGACATTGAGCGAAACGGGCTGGGCGGGGGCTGCGGGCGGAAGGGTGGGCGTGGGGGGGGGGGCACGGCCATGGAAACCGTGTGTGAACACTGCTGGCCAGAGACATTTTAGCGACCGGTTCAAGCCTTCACAAAAATGCAGCGCGGCCCAGTCGAAGTCCGCGTGCAAGTCGTGGGTTGGGGGAGGGGGCACAGGTCACCCCTTTGGGGAGCTCCGGCCTGCAAGGGGCTACGAGGCAGCGCGAAAGGCACAAGGAGGCCCCCCGGGGCCCCAACCGCTGCCGCCCGAAAGGCCACCCTTGGCCCCCCGGGTGTGGGGCTCTGCCTGCTGAGCTGGGCTCAAGGGCGAACTTCCGGGCTCCAGGGACGGACGCGTCCTAACACTCGAGGGCGGGTGGCCGCAGAAAAGGGGGCGAGGCCCGGGGCCAGGGCTCACCTTGGTGAGGGGCAGCTGGGTGGGCAGGGTGAGGCCTTCTTTGGCCAGAAGCTTCTTCTCGTCCTCCGTCAGCACCAGCTCCTGGCAGTGCTGGGTCGCAGGCCGGGACAGGTGAGGGGCCCCCGGGTGATGCTGCTGCTGTGGGGGAGGGGGGGAGGGGGACACGGCTGTGGGGGCAGGGAAACCGCCTCCCGGAAGCGAACGAGACACCGGACCTGGGACCCTACGGGCGCGTCTGCCGTGGGGCCCCCGCTGGCCCCGGGGCCGCAGAGAGCGAGCACCAGCCCCCAGAGCCGGCACTTCCGCATCCGGGAACCCAGTGGGCGAAACAGCATCCGGCTGCGGCGCGGGTCACGATCTCGCGGTTCGCGGGTTCGAGCCCCGCGTCCGGTTTCCAGGCTGGCAGCCCAGAGCCCGCTTGCGATTCTCTCTCTCCCTCCACCCCTCTCCCCTGCCCTCTCTCTCTCTCTCCGATAATAATAATAACGGGAAAAGATGACGCATTTAAGGCATTTAAAAGAGTGTCTGGCCCGTGGTAGGTACTTGGTGGTAAGTTTCAGCTGTTTCAAAAAACGTTATGACGACGACCGTGGCGGCAAGCGCCCCACCCCGTGTGTGACTCAGTCTTCCCGTCTCCGAAATGGGAGGCATCGGGGCCCTACGAACCCCCGGCAGCCCCGCAAGGGCTCAAGTTCCGGGGCGTGGGGTCCGGGCTGCTCACCAGGTCGCCGCCGCCGCCCGAGAGGAGGAGGTCTTTCACCGTGAGGCTGCAGCTCGAAGGCAGGTCGGCCAACTCAGCCCGCTCCTCACGACGGAGGCCCTGGCTCCACATTTCTGAGCAGGGCAGATGGAGACAAAGACGCGGAGGGGTCACGCGCGGGCCCCTGAGCTCCCCGCTTCTACCCGCCTCCTCCAGCAAGGCCGCCAGGATTGACCGCAGCGCGCTAGGGCCCCAAGGCCCCGGGTTGAGGGGAGCATCCCCGACCGGTGCCTCGGTCTTCCCGCCGATGGAAAACGGGAAGCCGACTCATCAGGACGTTGTTGAGGGACCCGTTGCCAAGCCAGGAGGGACCGGCTGTTATTGGCCAGGGTTACAGGCTAGGTCTGCAGCCGGCTTGGCCTTATCTCCCCCTGGTCCTTGCCCAGGTCTGATTCACCTGCGGCTCCCTCCCCCTGGCACCCGGCACGCTGGAGGCAAGGTGCTCCCCAGAGCACAGACTTCGGGGGGGGGGGGCTCAGCTCTCGGTTCTTATCCCGACTGTGCAGAGCTGTGTGGCCTTGGTGAAGTGACCAAACCTCTCTGAGCTTCCGTTTTGTTAACTCTCCAGCGAGTCTAATAAGAGCTAAAGGGACAGAGGACGGTCCTCCAGCGGGGAGGCGTGTCTTCCGCATCAGGCCAGGTTTCCCCAGATCCAGGGGGGGAGCGTCTGAGGCCTGGGGTCCCCGGACCTCACGCCCTGTCACTGAACGTCTACTACGGTCCTGGCATCGACGTACAGAGATGAGGTTGGAAGCGTGGCGCCTGGAGCGGAGTCAGTAGCTGTGACTCACGGCCTCACCTCACGGGGACTCCATTTCACCGTCCGGGAAATGGGCCCATGACGGCGTCTATTTCGGAGGGCGAGTGTGGGCGCCCAGCGCCTGGCACGGGCAAGGGCAGTGAACAGAGAAGGAGGACCCACCCAAGTCTATGGCCACAGACGCGTCCAGCACTTGGGCCACGGGTCCGGGGGGCCCGGCGAGGCAGGGGGCTCCCGGGTGGTAGGAGGGGCAGCCCGCGGGGGTGGTGGCTGCCCCACTGCGTGGAGGGGTGTCCTGGGAGTCGGAGGGCAGGTCTTCAGAGATGCCACTGTCACTGGCTGCAGGAGACCAGATCGGGGAGCTGGGCACCGAGTCTCCAGAAGCCAGGATGGAGTTGAGGAAATCATCCGAGTCTGGGCCTGGCAGGACCTGCTGGGGCAGAGAGAGAAGGGCGGGCATTACAACCTCTATACTGGGGGCGCCCGGGGGGCCCAGTCGGTTGAGCGTCCGACTTCGGCTCAGGTCACGATCTCGCGGTCTGTGAGTTGGAGCCCCGCGTCGGGCTCTGTGCTGATGGCTCAGATTCTGTGTCTCCCTCTCTCTCTGCTCCTCCCCTCGTAGCACTCTCTCTCTCTCTCTCTCTCTCTCTCTCTCTCTCTCTCTCAAAAATAAACATTAAAAAAAATTTTTTTTAAGCCCTCTATGCTTTGTTCCCGATTGCTGTGTGACGGAGCAAGCCACTGATCCTCTCTGGGCCGCACTTACCCTTTCTGCCAGACAGACGAGCTAACGCTCCTTCCTCTGGGGTTGTTGGAGCCTCAACACAATCTCGTAGCATGGGTACCACCCGAGGCACAAGCCCCGGGTTGGAGTTCAAACCCACCCCCAAACTGCTGTGTGACCCTGGACGAGTTACTGCCCCTCTCTGGGCCTTGGCTTCTCCACCTGCTAGAAGCTAATGTCAGCCACGCCTTAGGGTGGCTGAGAGGTTCAGCACAAGGATGTGCTTTGCTAAGAGTGGGCGCCGTGAGCCCTAAACGCCGCACGAAGCTGAGCGAGGCTCCGGTCTGAGGCCCGGCGTGCCCTCACCTGGTCCTCGAGGTGGCCCCAGTCCTCGCCCAGCTCTACGTGTCTCAGGATGCCGTCCTGATGGTCAAACAGCAGGTCCAGGAGCTCCAGGCTGCCAATGGGGCCCATGGGATCGGTGGAGGAAGCCATCTGGGGCAAGGAGGGGACAGGCGTGAGGGTCACACAGCCCCCTCTCCTCCCACCTCCCATCTGCACGCCACCCCGACGTCCGTGGGCCTCAAGTCCCCGCCCCCCACCCCCCCCCCCCGCTCAGCCCCCGGGCTCAGCCCACCGCTGCCCTTGGAGTTTCCTTCTCCAGGAGGGCCAGGAGCTGACACGGGCTTCCTCAGGGCATGGGAGCTGATTTCTTTAAAAGTTCTAGAAGGTGCAGGCACGGGGGCAGGGGGGAGGGGAGCAGCCTGGTCGACCCCTGGGGGGCCGATGAAACTAGTTCCCTCTCCCCACTGCCCATCCCTACCCTCCCCTCCCGGAGGAAAGACGAGGGCAGCCCCTGGATGGAGGCAGGACTTCCGCTGTGACACGCTCTCTCCGAGCCCCGGTCTTCCCATCCGTGCAATGGGGGCGTGAGGCTCCTTCCACCTCTGGGAGTCTGGGGAGGGTTTCCTGGCTGAGACCTCCCTCTCCCGTGGCCCCCGGGCACGGCTCACCTTTCCAGCTGCTAAATCCCCATTCATGAGGCCGGCCAGCTCTGCCCCCAGCCGCCTCCTGAGTCTGCCCAGATCCGGAGCTCACCCCACAACCGGGCTCCCAGGCTCCCCGCGCTCCTCTCTGCGGCTCTGTAACCGCCCCCAAAAGATGCTGAAATAGCGTGGGGAGGTCCCGGCCCGTCCCCGGGTGCCGATTGGGGGACAGGCACGACGGACAGGGTTCAGGGCCAGTGGCACCAGGGCAGGCTGGGGGAAGGGAGGGAAGACCGTTATCTTGATGTTTTGTGCTTTCCTGGCCTGCAGTGGGCAAAGGCCAAAGTCTGGGGTGCCTCAGCTTTGCCATGACCTCTCCCCTACTTTCAGGGACTGTTTCTCCTCTGAGTCCCGGGACGCTGGGCTCCAGGAGAGCCCAGGGCCCCTGACTGGGTCCTGTCCACCCTCCGGACAGAACAAAGCCAAGAGGCACGGCCCAGGCCTTTGCCAGAAGCTGCCTTCCCTCGGGGGCTGGCAACCTCCTACCCACCCTCCAAGCCCTCCACAGACAAACTTGAGCAGCGCCCCCCCCCCGCCCCCGTTCCTTCTAGAATCTTCTATGGGTCATTTACTCGCCGAATGTGGATTGAGCCAAACTGGTTCCCACCCCAGGGCCTTTGCACTGACTGTTCCCGCCGCCCAGGACTAACTCCCCTCCCCTCCCCTCCCCCTCTGACTCTGGACTGTCTTCACAGGTTCATAAATGTTCGATTTTTTGTGAACCAGCCCAGATGGCTGAGAGGCGGTGGGTGACCCCTGCCCCCAACAGAGGAGCCCTGCCCCATGGCTCTTCGTGACATCACGGTTGTCACGGAACCCCCTCACCGTTCGAAATTTTCTCGTCTGTTTCCCTGGTTTTTTGTCTTCCCTCATTTCTTCCCTCCCCTCCCCCCCCCCCAGGGCCTTGTGGGCTAGAATGGAGTTTCTTTTGTTCTCTGCCGGGCCCCCAGCATCTAGGAAAGTGCCCGGTACACAGTGGTGCTCAATCAGCTCTCGCTCATGGAGCGGAGCGCCTCCTGCGTGCCCACCACTTTTAAAAGTGAGCTCTGAACCCAGTGTGGGGGCTTTTGCCCTCAGGACCCCAAGATCAGGAGCTATGTGCTCTACCGACGGAGCCAGCCGGGCAACCCCTTAAGATGGTGACATTTAAGTACAACCCTGAAGGACGAGAGAGAGCCAGCCATGGGAAGATGTGGGGGAAAGGTGTTTCCGGCTGAAGAAACAGCACATGCAAAGGTCCTGGGGTAGTACCCGGGCTGGCCTGTTGGGGGGAACAGGGAGGAAGCCCATGTGACTGGAGCAGGGGGAGAGAGGGAGGAGGGGAGGGCAGGGAGGGGATGCGGGGATCAGGGAGCCTTGGGGGGTAGCTACGGTGAAGGATTTTGTTTATACTCAATACAGCAGGAAGGTGTTGGGAGCTCAGTGAATGGAGGACTAAAGTGAGCCTCTGTATGCCAGGCGCGACGTTAGGCACTAGGGTCACGGGGTAACTAAAACACCCTCCTTGCTTCCAAGAAATCCCCCTCCCAGTGTGTTTTTCTCTGAACGGACCAATCGTCATTTATTCACGGAACAAACATTTAATGAGGGCCTACTACGTGCCCTGCCTGATGTGGTACAGCAGCTGTTCCCCCAGGGCACAGGGGACCACGTCTGGGGATGCCTGTGGCTGGAAGGACAGGGGGAGCTCCCGGCACGGAGGGGGGGTGGGGCCGGGGAAGCTGTTCCGTCCCTCCCCCGGCCCCAGGCAGGGATCCAGCCCCCACGCCGGTGGCACTGGGGGGGAGGGGGATGTCTCTGAATCACCGTCCCCTCTGGTCGCCGGTGCCCCTATCTCCCTAAGCCTCCCGATCTTTCTCACTTGCTCTCTGCCTCTGTAACCACCGTGTTGGCTTTTTTAAGGGCCGTGTTTGGCTTCGCTTGGCTTTAGTGACCCCCAGTCATAATATTTATTCGGCCTCTGCTGTATCCGGCGCTTTCCCTACACAGCAGGTGCATGAAGAGGGTGAGGTTCGACTTGTAGCTTCTCCTGCCTCTGCCTCCCTCTCCGGTGCGACCCTCAGGACCTCGGTGCCCTGGAGACAGAGCTCTCCCTCCTCCTCGTACCCAAACCCGCCCGACGGAGGGGTCTGGCAGCACTCACTCCGCCCTCCCTGTAGATTTAGACCCTGTAGGGCCCCTCCCCAGGATATTTGTATTAAAAAAAATTTTTGTTTTTATAATTATGGACTTTAGAAGGCGTTTATATGCCCCAATGAAGAGCTATCTGAACAAGTAAGATAAGGCTGGGCCGGACTCTGACGTGACCTTCCCACAGTGGAGTCCGCATGGCTGATGGGGGTCACGTCTACCCGGTTTGGGAAATTGGGTGGTTGGACGCGCCTGTCCCTGATGACTCAGCAATTTCGCTCCTGGGGGTTTGTCTGAGAGCGACGCGAACCTGTGTTCGCGGCAAGAAAGGGACGTTCCCGCCAAGACTTGAACGTGAACGTGTGAATGTCCGTAGCAACTTGACGCGGAGTCGCCCTGGGCGGGAGGCAAGTCAAATGCCCGGGGGTAGGGGAATAAGCAAGCCGGCCGAGCCAAGCGACGCGGGGCTACTCAGCCATAGGAGGGGACGCGGCACGGGTAGGCGCACCAGGGGTGAATCTCGGGGACGTCGAGTCGAGAGACACCGGTCACCAAAGAACGCACGCTGCGCGATTGTACCCATACGACATCCAGAACGGAGGCCAAAGCATCACCGGGAACAGAAAGCAGTTGAACAGCGTTAAACGTTAAAAATTTATTTTTTATTTTTTAATACTTTTTATTTTTTATTTTTTTTTAATTTTTAAAATTATTACTATTATTATTATTTTAATAAAAGTAAAAATCCGTGCTCGCCTCGTGTACTAAAATCAGAACGATACAGAGAAGATTAGCATGGCCCCTGAGCCAGGATAACACAACCGGTTTTCAGCCCCCCCCCCCCCCCCCCGGTGAAGACAATACCCTCCCCATCGAAAATGCACCAGGTTAGTGAAAAAGGACGGTGCGGGACACAGGACGCCCTGCGTGAGTGAAAAAAGGAGACGTGAATACAGACGCCCCTGTAACGTTCTGCAAAGAAGGAAATGCCTGTCTTTCGCCACAATTGCTTTCTCCTGGTGTGAACGCTAAAGGGTCAATGATTGCCCGCCGAGCCCCGCCAGGAGGTAGTTCCCCCAGATCCGTGTCTTTCTCAGGGATCCCTCTGCCTTTCCATCCCCGAGGTTTCCTCGGGTGGTTTCCAACGGCGCAGAGGGAACATGCGCACGAAGCTCTTTGTGCGAATTCTAACTAAAGTGTGAATGACTGACACCCGGTTCGCGCATTCCTTTTTCTTGGGAACAGATACGTTTTCTCGTGGGGTTTGGAGGAATTGTAGCTCAAGTCCGGATTAGCTCTTAGGTTCTTGCCCCGGGGCAGAATTCATCCCGCCCCCCCCCCTCCCCACCCCCGTGTTTGTTAGGTATAAATAGTTCTAGTAAAAGGTGAATAACTGATCTCGAGCTCATATATCCCTTTTCGTGGGAGCATTTACGTTTTCTCATGGAACTTGGAGGCAATGTAACTCCAAGATTAGCTCTTAGCTTTCCTCCCAGGGCAAAAGTCACCCCTCTCAGGTGTTAACTTAAGTATAAGTAGATCCAATTCAAATATGGTGACAGATGTTAGGTGGGTACATTGTTTCTCCTGGGAACATTTACATTCTCCATCGCAGCTCAGATCTATATCAGCCCTTAATGTTTTGTCCAAGGCAAATCCTTCCTTCTGTGCGTTGCTTTCTTTCTTTTTCTTTTCCTTTTCTTTTTTTTAGAGAGAATGTGAGTGGGGGAGAGGAGCAGAGGGAGACAGAGAGAGAGAGAGAATCGCAAGCCAACTCCATGCTCGGTGCAGAGCTGGCTGCGGGGCTCGAACCCACGACCCTGGGACCATGACCTGAGCCGAAATCAAGAGTCAGGACACCCAACCAACCGAGCCACCCAGGCGCCCCAGGGAACTCTTTTTTTTTTTTTTTAATTTTTTTTTTAACGTTTATTTATTTTTGAGACAGAGAGAGACAGAGCATGAACGGGGGAGGGGCAGAGAGAGGGAGACACAGAATCGGAAACAGGCTCCAGGCTCCGAGCCGTCAGCCCAGAGCCCGACGCGGGGCTCGAACTCACGGACCGCGAGATCGTGACCTGAGCCGACGTCGGATGCTTAACCGACCGAGCCACCCAGGCGCCCCCCCAGGGAACTCTTGAAGTTGAGAAAATGTTACCCATTTCGTCTGCAGCCTGAGGACAGGTCCACAGGAGGAAGTACGATTCAGCGGGGAAGAACCCAGGGTTTGGAATCAGATGGGCCAGCGAGTGCGTGAACTCTACCTTCCCTCCTCACAAGGGTTGTGGGAGCCCCGGGGGAAGTCACTTCACTCCGAACCTCCCCTTTCCACATCTGTAGAATGGGTACGCCGGGGATGCCAAGCTGTAAGGAATGTAGGTTTGGGGCCGCTGGCCGTCGTTGCCCCACGCTGGGAGGCTGGGAGAATGAGGCCCGCCCAGAACACAGCAGAGCAGCTAGAGGGTAATCGAGCCCCGGCAACACGGTCCGATGTCCTGGATCCAGCCATACCTGAAGTCCCACCCTTGGCTCCAGACGCAGGGCAGCCATGTGAGCCGGTGGATTCTCTTTTGGCTTAAAGTTTCGAGTTGACTTTCAGACCCTTGCACGGCAGGGAGGGGAGTATGACAGGACGCTATTCACTTTCGCTACTTAATTCTGCCCACAGAGCTCTCCCCGACTCGAACCGCACGCTGGAGTGTGGATCACGGCGACCCGCGTTAGCACCCTCTCCTTAAGTGTCTGCTCCCTGCTCTCACCCGTCTGCCTCGTCCTTTCACAGCTAGACCGAGCCCCCTGAAGGCGGTCTTCTCATCTCCCCTGACACGACTCAGGGCGTGATGGGCACCCAAGAAGCTCTGGCAAGTTCCGAACCTACCGAAAAGGTTCTTTCCTACTCACACCCCCTTTGGGTTATTTTTCCTCCCTGTTTCTTGACCGTCAAGGTCCCATAACTGAATTACTGCCAGTCTAATCTCATGGCATGAGATTAACGTTCGTTTGTAGCCGAGCCTGTGCAATTGCTTAAATCATATAAAATAAAATAAAGTAAAAGAAAAGAAAAGAAAAGAAAAGAAAAGAAAAGAAAACATAACATAAGTTTAGACATTTCCCGAATGTCGGCCCCTTACCCCCTTCCATTAACATCCCACTCGCTCGTACTTATTTTTATCTCTGTGGGCTTTGCTCATGTTCATTAAAATCCACCCATGAGCCTTGGCAGCTTTGCCTTCAAAACACATTCATTCCTTGCCTGCCACGTTCCTGGGTCCTCGTCCTATGACGCGACAGTCCTTACACTGACGCGGCCTCGTCCTGCCTCAGGGCCTTTGCACTTGCTGTCCTCGCTTCCTGGAATTCCTTTTCCCAGATCTCCCTGTGGCTGGCTCCTTTCACCTTCGGATTTCCGCTCCAATTCACCTCCTCCGTGAAGCCCCCTTGACCACCTTCTTTAAAATTGCAATTCCCCTCCCCCTCAGTCTCCATCCCCCACCCTGCTTTATGTTTCTTCGCAGCAACTTACGATCATCCGACACACCACAGATTTTATTTATTTATCAGGGCACGCATTCATTCAACAACCGTTTACTGAGTATCTGTGCCAGGCACAGAGACACATCCCGGGGGATACAAATATTCATTGTTTGGGGCGCTTGGGTGGATCTGTCGGTTAGGCATCCAACTTCGGCTCAGGTCATGATCTCACAGCTTGTGGGTTCGAGCCCCGTGTCAGGCTCTGTGCTGACAGCTGGGACCCTGGAGCCTGCTTCGGATTCTGTGTCTCCTTGTCTCTCTGCCCCTCCCCTGCTTGTGCTCTCTCTCTCTCTCTCAAAAATAAACATTAAAACATTAAAATATATATATTCATTGTTTTAGTAACAAAAAACACCTTTTTTTTTTTTTGTTTATTTATTTTTGAGAGAGAGAGAGAGAGTCGGAGCAGGGGAGGGGCCGACAGAGTATCCCAAACGGGCTCCGTGCTATTACTGTGGACCCCGATGCAGGGCCCGATGTGGGGCTCGATCTCACAACCGTGAGATCATGACCTGAGCCGACATCAAGAGTCAGACGCTGAACCGACCCAGGCGTCCCAACAAAAATGCCTTTGGATCCTCTTCTGCATCAACATCGGTCCGGGTCCTAAAGAAAGAGGAGTGGAGAGCTAGAAAGTCTCCAGCTAGGACTGTCTGCCAAACTGTGACGAGACCTGTGTCCGCATTCAGTGTCCCCAGCGCCTGGCACACAGGAGCCACCTGATCGGTGCTCGTAGAAGAAACAACCAAAGATGTATAAACAGAATCACAGAGCTTAGTGCCCAGTTGACAGACTAGAGCCCGTGGGCCCGTTCCGGCCCTCGTGTGTTTTTTTGTAAATAAAGCTTTATTGGCACACAGCCATGCCCTTTGGTTTGCTTGTTGTTTATGGCGGCTTTCATGCTACAATGTCAGAGTTGAGTCATTGCAGCAGAAAATATTTGCTATGTGGCCCTGTAATTCACAGGTTTCGTGAACGAGACCGGCGTGGCCCCACACGCGGGGATCACGTCACACGGTCATCGGAGCACCCGAAGTATACAGTGTGACTGACAAAGTGACGTTGAAATTTTATTCCACCGTGATTAATTTACATGTGAAAACCTATACTCAGTTCCGTTCGCGGCCCGCTGTTAGTACCTATGGAACGGCTTCGGTGCACGAACCGACATTTTTTTTTCATTTTTATTTTTTTATTTAAAAAAAATTTTTTTAATGTTTATTTATTTTTGACAGAAAGAGAGAGAGAGAGAGACAGAGCATGAGCAGGGGAGGGGCAGAGAGAGAGGGAGAAACAGAATCCCAAGCGGGCTCCGGGCTCTGAGCCATCAGCACAGAGCCCGATGCGGGGCTCGAAGTCGTGAGCTGTGAGATCGTGACCTGAGCTGAAGTCGGAGGCTTAACCGCCTGAGCCCCCCAGGCGCCCCAGCAGGCTATATTATTAAATCAAAACTTAGTTTTGCTTTGTGCTGTTTATACGTAGCTGCTAGAAATTTTCACAGGACTCGTGAACATTTTTTTAGGTTTATTTATTTTGAGAGAGAGAGAGAGGGGCCGAGGGAGGGGCAGAGAGAGAGGAAGACACAGAGAATCCCAAGCAGGCTCTGTGCTGTCAGTGCAGAGCCTGATGTAGGGATCAACCTCACAAACCGTGAGATCACGACCTGAGCTGAAACCAAGAGCCGGAGGCTTGACCAACTGAGCCCCCCGGGCGCCCCTGACACATGTACGCGAGGCGGTGCTGGGCCAGGGCAGAGCTCGGCTTCACATCCTTGCCGTGCAGCTGTGTGACTGCGGGCCGATGACTCTGCCTCTCCCTGCCTCAGTTTCCTTGTCTGTGAAAGGCGGTAAAGGCCCTCCTCACACCGAGGTGTTGGCAGGAGCCCATAAATTAAAGCATGTGAGGGGCTAAGAAGGAACCTCCACGGACCCAGGTCCCCAAACCTGTGCTCTGTGTGTCAATTTCCATCACGAGTAGCACGTGCACCCGTAAGGAACCCGTCGTGGTCCAAACCCGGGACACGCGGGCAGAAGCCTGCCTGGCACTTTCCGGCCGCCTTGGCCCTTTGGCCTCAACACAGATCTGCTCAGGACAGCGGGTCCCGTTCTGCACACGAGGACCGAAGGGCTAATCAGGGGTCGTGACTCACTGTGCCACTCCATGAGTCAGCCACAGCGGGGACAACGCCCTGGCTCCCTGCTCCAGGCGGAGGCTTGTCCCCGGCCACCATGTCACCTCCCCGTTCCTTTGACTTCTCCCTGGGGGGGGGGGGTTCTCTCTACACTGGCCTTTAAGGTCAGTTTGGGAGGAAGAGGCAGGGGGGTTCTGGGAGCAGCAAGCCCTTGACTAACTCTCTGCTCCCTCCTCCTCTCCCTCCTCCTCCCTTTCCTCCTCCTCCTCCTCCTCCTCCTCCTCCTCCTCCTCCTCCTCCAGGACCCTCCCTTGGTGTGCCGCCAGGCTGGGCAGTGAGTAAAACCCTCGTGATACGGGTGTGGCAGGGGCAGGCCAGGGGCTGGGGGGCAGGGGGACTCTGACCCACCTCTTGGGCAATGCCCACTGATTATTACCACCTAATCCTCAGGGTGCCTCCTACATCACGTGCCACAGCGTGTCCAGGAAGCTCCAGGCCCTTGCGGTGGGTGACCACAGGTGATGTGGTCTCTGAGCGCCACAAGGGAGGAGAGCTTGGCCCGGGGTGGGCGCCCTCCGGCTTCCCTAAAGGATGAAGGGCGCCGTGCCCGAGAACTCTTCTATTCTTGTGGTCACTGTTTATTGAGCACCTGCTACGCGCGGGGCGTCAGGGACGCCGCAGGCTGCAGACCAGACAAACCCTCCCCCCTGTCCGCACGCTGATGTTCCCGCGGGGGCAGACAGAGGCTAAATAAAACCACTTGCACATAAGCAAGTGAATAAGTCAGATAAAGACACCATGGAAAGAAACCCAGAGCAGGACAGGTGTGGAGATAGGAGGGACGGGAGGGAGGGGCCGTGGGGCCGAAATGCGTTGCGCGCAGGGGGGAGGCGAGGGCAGGGGTGCTGGGGGCCTGTTCCAGGGTGAGATGGCTCATGGTCAGGTGCGATGGCCAGGCTCTGGAAGGTTCTGTGGGGGTCTGGGTGGGACGTGTGCATGGACAGGGCTGGGAGGCCCGGTGTGTCAGGGGCCCTGCTGTCCAAGCCTGGCGTCTGGGGCTCGCTCCTAACTGGGGCGCAGGCAGGTGGTCCCCCAGCTCCAGGAGGATGGGCGGCCCCTGGGGCGGTGCCCCGTGAGGGCCTTGAGGGTAGAGGAGCAACGGGGGGGGGGGCCCTCTGTCTGTCCCCACCCCTCCTCCGTGTCTAGCCCCCATCAAGTCTAGGTGATTGCTTTATGGCTGGCGGTTCCAAGGGTCACAGCGACGCTCTCACAGGAAAGGAGGCCTCCATTGGCTGTGGATGCAGTCATCCCAGCTTCCTTCCCGTCGCCTCGGGGTGGGGGGGGGGGCTGGGCGTGTCTCCTCTGGGTCCACCCCAGGGCGTTCTGGAAAGGAGCCCACGGTGCGGGGGTGCAGAGGCATTTCTACGTCTCCAGACCCTGAATTTGTCCTGACCCTTCACCTTCACCAGCCTGCCGAAGGAGGTCCCGTAGACAGGGCGCCTAAAGGCAGAATTTAGTGTCTCCCCGCCCTGGAGGCTGCAAATCCCAGATCAAGGTGTGGGCGGGGCTGGCTCCTTCCGAGGCCTCCCCTTGCGGTGTAGACCCCGCCTTCTCCCTGTGTCTCTGTGTAAAAGACACCCTGTCGTATGGCTCAGGGCCCCGCCCTCATGACCTGAACTTGATCACCTCGCTAAAGACCCCCTCTCCAAATAGAGTTACATTCTGAGGTCCCGGAGGTTACGGTTCCAACTTTTGAGGGGGGGGGGGGTTGGGGAGGGCACGTCCTTCAACCCGCAAGGCCTTCTCAAAGCTGTTCCCAAACCCACGCCTGGTGGCCTCTGTCCAAGGGTCACCTCACTCTAGCAGAGCACCTGGCGGGGGGCGGGGGTGGGGGGACTCTGATCACCTGTCCATTCCCTCTGTTCATACGGGGGAACGGGCCCCTGTCTGCGTCGGCCACCGACGGCCCCCCACCATCAAGGTGGCCCCAGACGCATCGCATCTGCGGAATGAGCCCCGCAATCCAGCACGTGCCGCGGATCCCAAGGTGAGTGTGGCTGCTCTTGGCCAGCTTGGGACACCAGCCTCGGGTCTCACCAGTCCTTAACTTACTCTCCCCTTTCGTGCCCGGTGGCGTTCTGGCCTGCGTGCCCCGGGACCTCAGCGCCCCCCCCAGCTCGGCACAGTATGCTTAGCCGGGACACCACATCGCGTCTCCCCTCTGAGACCCCGTCCGGAAAAGTGTGACGATTGACCTAGAAGGTTATATAAGCCTCCTGCAAAGGCCAAACATGGGGGTTAATCTTTAATCCCAGGGAGAATCTGATCAGGATTGGCGTTCGATTGGAGGGACGGGCCCAGGAGTTCGGGCACAGGGAGAAGCCCACCAATTAGAGGCCAAGCCCACCCACGCGTGAGAAGGGTGTCGGAAAGTCCCGTGTCCCGCCTCTTGCACTGGGACGCGCTATGAACTTGTGCCCTGAACTCCCTTCCAGCAGCAGGCCGGTCCCCCACACCTCCCGCCGCCGCTCGCCAGGTTGGACAACACTGGAAAGGTCGCCCAGCCTACGCACCCCCACATTTGGCAGGATTGAACAACACTTACCTTTATGTTGCATTCGTTCCTGCGATCACCTGCTCTTTGGGGCGTCCGACATCTGTCTCAATTTATCATCGCGTCCCTGATTGTCATTCTAAAATCAATTTAATGAAGAAGAAGGAAAAAACAAAGTTGGCGACGCTGTTGAAGAGTGTGCCAAGCCTTTTTCCTTCGATGCATTTTTTGGAAAGTTTTATACACTTATTTCGAGAGAGAGAGAGCGCGCGCGAGAATCCCAAGCAGACTCCGGGCCGTCCGCGTGAGGCGCGATCCCACGAAGCGTGAGACCGTGACCTGAGCCAAAACCAACAGTCGGACACTTAACGGACTGAGCCGCTCAGGTGCGCCTGATACATTTATCTTCAAAGGAAACATGACAGGGGCTCCTGGGCGGCTCAGTCGGCATGATCTCGAGGTTCATGAGTTCGTGAGTTCGAGCCCCGCGTTGGGTGTGGAGATGACTTAAAAATTAAAAAAAAAAAAAAAGTTTTACACAAGCAAACTCCATCCTTCAGAAATCTCAGTGAGTGGGGCATTTCTTCACACCCAACAGCAAATGTTGTCACTCCAGTGCCCCAGATGGTGACCACTCAGCCTGCGGCTGCGATGCGGAAAGCGTCATCGTCAGCGTGTGAAGCAATGAGCAGGGCTGTGTGCCAATAAAACTTTATTCGTAATGCCGAAATTTGAATCCTAGATACTTTGCACATGTCGTGAAATATTATTTTCTTTTCTTTTTTTTGATTCCCCCCTCCAACCGGTTAAAAAAACTATCCTTAGCTCCTACAAAAATAGACATTGGGCTGGAGTTGGCCAGCAAGCTGTGGTTTATCAACTCTTCGTCTAACTGCTGCCAGTCGTAGTGATATTCGATAGTGGGACACTTTGGATTAGCGCATTTTCATTGTTTATCCTTTGGTAAACATCGTATCCTACTTGGAAGAGAATTTGGAGAACTCTGTGCCATGCATTTGGCTAGAACACACACAGAGATCCAGCTACCCATGTTCATTAAAAAAAAATTTTGTTTTTCACATTTACTCATTTTTGAGAGACAGGGAGAGACAGAGCGTGAGCAGGGCAAGGGCAGAGAGAGAGAGAGAGACACACACAGAATCCAAAGCAGATTCCAGGCTCCGAGCTGTCGGCACAGAGCCCGACGCGGGGCTCGAACCCACGAACCGCGAGGTCGTGACCTGAGCCGAAGTCGGACGCTCAGCCACCCAGGCGCCCCGAGGTATGTTTCACTTTAAAAGAAACTCGTTACCGGAAGGGAAAGATACTCGTCCATTACTCTCTGTACTTTGTTGGACTGTGGTGTTGGAATGGCTATACATGGGATGTCCAATAAAAAAGAAACATTTTCACTCTGTATTTCTTTCCCGGCCATTCATTACTATCATCCGTTGCTTTTCGACGTGAGGCTCGAACCCACGGCGGCGAGCCCAGCAGTCACGTGTTCTCCGGGCTGAGCCAGCCAGGCGCCCCCGGTTTTCGCATTTTTAAATGCTTTTGAAAAAAATATGGCAGAGAAAGTTATTTCGTGTCACAGGAAAACGATATGAAATTCAAATTTCAGCCTCCCAAACCCACAACGTCACTGGCACAGGGCCCCGTGCCTCTGGGGAGGTGCTGTGTGCCTAGTGTGGGAGCTGGAAGGGTACAGCGGAGCCCCTGGCAGACAGACAAGTGCGGGTAAACTTTCGGCTATGTGGCCCTTGAAGAAAAAACTTGCTGGGGCGCCTGGGTGGCTCAGTCCTTTACGCGTCTGACTCTTGGTGTTCGGCTCAGGTCATGATCTCCGGGGGTTCGTGAGTTCGAGCCCCACGTCGGGCTCTGTGCTGACAGCATGGAACCTGCTTGGGATTCTCTCTCTCTGCCTCTCCCGCACTCGTTCTCTCTCTCTCTCTCTCAAAATAAACAAACTTGAAAGAAAGAGAAAGGAAGGAAGGAAGAAAAACAAGTTTGCAGACTCTGGCCCTAATTGGTCAGCCCCTGTCCTCCAACCCCCCAACTCTGGAAGCATAGGAAAGGCTCTCCAGGTTCAAAGACACAGACACACCCCCCTCCTGTTCTGGCCACCCAGCATCCTCGGTGGACCCCCTCTCTCTCTCTTCCCACCGGGCCAGGCCTGAGGCTGGGGACACGGAGGTCGGCTTCCCAGTCCCGGGCGCCCTCTAGTGGATTCTAGAAGCGAGTGCTTCCCCGCCTCCTCCCCAGCATCTCCGCGGGGGAGTGCGAGGTCCTCGTTCTTTGGCCCCTTCCTCGCCCTGATTCTGCCCCCTGCCCCGGGACGAGGTCTCCAGCGCTTTCCCCTCCCGGGGTCCGTGCCCCTCCTCTGCCACCGTGCACGACATCGCCCTCAGCTAGGGTTACGGATGCGAACACCCGTGAACGGCCTTGTTACTTTTTTTCCAGAGGCCCTTCCGACGTGCACCTGCAGACACTTTGTATCCGGACACGCGCGCACGCCGTGCTTTGTGCCCCCAGAGTATTTCGGCCCGCGTCATGTCATCTGACATCTGCAAGGTCCGGCTGCTGCGTCCCAGTAACGGACTAGGACGGATGATGCTATGCGGGCTCGGGCTCCCCGGGAAGCTTGGGGTCCCAGGCAGGGAAGGCTCGGGCGCGGTGGCACCTCGGTCTAACTCCGCGCTCAACGACGTCACCTGGGTGGCCGGAGCTCGGCCACCGTGGGGGGGGTTTGCCCCGCAGGAACTGACACCTGCCGCCCACTGGGGGTTTCCCTCCTCCCAGAACCCCTCGCTGCACATTAACCAGTCTGCCCGCCGGACCCAAGCCTCCGGGGTCCGCTCCGATTCCGCATTGACCTTGGAGCCTGTTTAATATTCTCTCTCTCTCTCCCTCTGCCCCTCCCCTGCTCGCTCACGCGCTCTCTCTCTAAAAAATATAATAATAATAAACAAAAACAAATTAGAAACAATATTCCCCGTGTGGTGCGCACGAGGCGGGGATGGGTGGCCGTCCTGGAAGGCTGACCTCGTTTTCTGCCCGTGGTTGGAAAATGGCTCGTGGATCCAACTGGCTTTGCGCGGACTGTTTCCTCTGCCTCAAAACCCTTCCCCCACATCCCCGGGGGACATCCTCCCACCTTTTATGCCTTTGACCCAATGCCACTGTCTCTGGCATCCTATTTCAAACCTCAACCTTAAAAAAATAAAATAAAATAATTACACTGCCACCTTGCCCTCTTCCCTCCTTGTAGGCTTCCCACGGGCCAAACCCAGCTTGTCACCTGTGTTTGCACGGCCTGCAAGTTAAGAGTGGTTTTCACATTTTGTTAATGCCCGAAGAAAATTTAAGACTATTTTGTGACAGGGCACCTGGGTGGCTCAGTCAGTGAAGCGTCTGACTCTTGATCTCAGCTTGGGTCTTGATCTCAGGGTTGTGAGTTCAAGCCCCGTGTTGGGCTCTGTGTTGTATAAAGCTTACTTAGGAAGGAAGGAAGGAAGGAAGGAAGGAAGGAAGGAAGGAAGGAAGGAAGGAAAAGAGAGAGAGACAGGGAGGAAGGAATCACAAAAGAAAGAAAATAATACTTTCTGACGTCAGAAATGATACGAAATTCAAATTTCAGTGTCCATAAATACAATTTATTGGCACGCGGCCACGCTCACTTGTCTGAATACGGGCTGTGGCTGCTTTCTGGCTACGAGCCAGTGTTGAGTAGCTGAAAATATTTATTATCGGGTCCTTTACAGAAAAAGTTTGCACAGCCCTGCTTTAGTGCCAAGGGAGGAAGGGGGAAACTGAGGCCCAGAGGGTTGAAAGGAGTTTTTCAAGACCTCGAGCCTTGAAGGGATTCCTCGTTTGCGAGATGATCCCAACAGTACTTCAAATGCTTTATAAGAAACACAGAAATCAGACTGACTAGTAAGTGCCTCCACAAATCGAAGGTCATCTAGGATGGCAACCTTGAGGGGAAAATCTGCACACACCCATCTGATCTTGCCAAGCCCTGAGATTTTTTTTAATTGCCCCTGTAAAAAAAAAAAAAAAAAAAAGTCATTGCTCTTTCCAGAAACCTTGAATTTAGGACTTTGATCAGAGTGATTAGGACAGCATATCAAAACCCCATTTTGAATTCATCCCTCAGGACGTATTTTATTATTAATACAGTCACAAGTTGGTGGCAAAAGACAGAAAGCAGATGTGTGGGGGCTGGGGGCTGCGGTGAGGAACGGGGACTGATTGCTGCTGGGGATGGGGTTTCTTTTTGGAATGGTGGGAATGTTCCAGAATTAGATCGTGGTGATGCCTGCACAGCACAGTGAATTTTATACTAAAAACCATCGAACTGTGCACTTGGAAGTGGTTGATTTTACACTGCATACATGCTGTCCTAATTTAAAGTCAGACTTTAGCTCAGGTCACGATCTCGTAGTCTGTGAGTTTGAGCCCCGCGTCGGGCTCTGTGCTGACAGCTCAGAGCCTGGAACCTGCTTTGGATTCTGTGTCTCCCTCTCTCTCTGCCCCTCCCCCGCTCACGCTATCTCTCCAAATTGAATACATGTTTAAAAAATTTTAACTAAAAAAAAGAAAAGAAAAGAGAGACACAGTACATAGCTCACCATCACACAGTATTTCCACCAAAGAGATGTATTAACGGAAATGGAGGACAACGAAATAAAAGGCCGACCCAATGGCAAAATGTAGTGTCGTTGGAAGGGATGAGGTCCACATAACATACAATGAACCGTTTCAAAGTGAACACTTCAGTTGCACTCAACGCATTCACAATGTCTTGCGGCCATCAGCTCTGTCCAGTTTCAAAACAGTGTCATCGTCCCAAAAGGAAACCCAGTATCCATTAAGTAATTGTTCTTTTGTTTTTAATGTTCATCTATTTTTGAAAGAGAGAGAGAGAGAGAGAGAGAGAGAGAGAGAGAGAGACGGGGGGGGAGGGGCAGGGAGAGAGGGAGACACAAAATCTGCAGCAGGCGCCAGGTTCCGAGCCATCAGCACAGAGCCCCACGCGGGGCCGGAAGTCACAAAATGTGAGATCATGACCTGAGCCAAAGTCGGACGTTCAACCGACGGAGCCACCCAGGCCCCCCTCCATTAAGTGATTGCCCCCTCCCCCACCGCTGGCACCCACTTCCTGTCTCTATGAATATACTCTTCTAGAGACCTCGTATAAATGGAGCCCTGCATCACGTAACTTTTTCAGATCGCCTTCTTTTCATCAGACAAAATGCCTTTGCGATTCACTCAAGGCCCTGTGCGTATTCAGCTCATTCCTTCGTATTACCGAGCAGTATTCCCTTGTGTGGAATTAATCCATACTTTATTTTTATGTGTTTTTATTCACTCAGTCCAGAATTGTTTTTCCGGTCACCCACTGAAGAGCCCTTGGGTTGTTCCCAGCTTTTGGTCTCTTACCAGGAAAACTTTTACAAACGCTCCTGTTCAGATTTTGTGCGAACCCAAGAGTTTCTTTCTCTTGGGTGAACACTCAGGGGTGAGATTGCCGGGTCGTATAGTAAGTATTTGCTTAACTTTCTAAGAAACCACTAAACTGTTTTCCTTGCCAGCACTTGGTATTGTCACCCTTTTTTTTTTTTTCAGCCATTCCAATGGCCTGTGGTAGTCGTTATCTCTTTGGGGCTTTTGGGCAATTCCCCAGTGGCTAATGGTGCCGAGCCGATTTCATTTCATAAATATGGTGTCATAAAGACATAGTCTGTAACTCTATATTTCTAAGCCTTTTTTAAAAAGTAATCTCCAGGGGCGCCTGGGTGGCTCAGTCAGTTAAGCGTCCGACTTCAGCTCAGGTCACGATCTCGCGGTCCGTGGGTTCGAGCCCCGCGCCGGGCTCTGGGCTGTTGACTCAGAGCCTGGAGCCTGCTTCCGATTCTGTGTCTCCCTCTCTCTCTGCCCCTCCCCCGTTCATGCTCTCTCTCTGTCCCAAAAATAAATAAAACGTTTAAAAAGTAATCTCCACACTCAACGTGGCGCTCGAATTCAGGACCCCAAGATCAAGAATCACGTGCCCCACCCAATGAGCCAGCCGGGTGTCCCATACTCCTGAGACCTTTTTTTTTTTTTTTTCTTTTGATGTTGTTGTCATTTGTGAGTTTTCTGCTGCTTGGCATTTATTTGTCGGACTATTCTAGAACATATTTGTCCCCGGATTTGGATCTGTGTACCTTCCAGAATTCTGCCATTGAGAACATTAGTGTGTACGTCTCCCAGTTACACGAGGCAAGAGTTTCCTAGGCCAGGTGCCTGAGAGCAGATTTGCTGGGCATTCCAGGTACCCAAAGGGGGCCTGTCAGCACTGCTTTTGCTAACCCGCCGCACAGGTAAGACAGAGTTCAGGGTGCATTCTGAGATAGCAGGGGCGGACATGTGTGATGGTGACACCAGATCGTGCCTGAACAGGGTAAATGTCACCTTGGGTTGGAGCTACCAAAACGATTAGAAATCTATTTCCCGGGCCGGGGGACGGATGTAGGAGACACCCACGTTTCTGGGACCAGGGAACACATGCCTTACGAAAGGTGTGATTGGAACCGGTGATAAGTCCAGAGATATGTTAGTGGGAGAGTTTGCAGAGCAAAGCGTGCCCGTTAATAAAGATAGGAGGGCAGAGGGCGTGAAATCCGCAGTGTTATCTCAACAATAAAGGCTCGCGTTCTGTATCGAGTGGTGACCGCCACGTGATTAGCGGGAAACTTGTCTCCCCCAGGACAGGGACGCCCATTTGTTTTATTCCAGCTGCGAGTGTGGGCCGGGAGGGGAAGGGGCAACGCGAGAAAAGATTTGAACTCTTCTTGGGGCCATCCCCCAATCCACACCCCCGAAATATCCTGTAGCGAAGCAAGAGAACCGGTTACCGTTAGACGTGGCGGCGGCGTGAATGAATGCAGCGTGCTGTGCGAAAGAAGTCGGTCACGGAAGCGTGCAGGCGGCACAGGTCCCTTTCCACCAAGTTCTAGAACACGCAGAAGTAATCTAGGGGGATAGAAACCAGAAGCTAGGGCGTCCGTAGGGGAGTCGTGGGCTGCGGCCAGCTCGTCCTGTCTCGTGCACGCTGATTGCTACCTTCCTTTCCAGCTTCCTGGTAGCCGAAAAGTGGCCACGGTGGAAATGTCTACACCACAGGGGAGGGCAAAGGCCACGCATGACAAATCAGCACCCCCCCCCCCATCTTATCTGTCTATCTCTCATTTCAAAAACCCACTGTTGATCCACTGCTGGTAGGGGGCGAGGCGGACTGCCCGCAAAGGGCACCGAGGAAACTTTCCGGAGGGACAGAAACCCTCACTCCGCCTGGTTTCCGGGCATGCCCACGTGGGTACGTGCAAGGGTACAAGCTCGAGGGCTTGAACGTTAGCAAACTGTGCATTTGTCATGTGAAAGTCAGGGCTCAATAAACAAGACTGTCTGTGCCCATAGAGCCTAAAATAAAATGATGGGGAGCTCACGTTGCAGCACACAAGGGAGGTAGAAACGCCCGGAGCTGGGGAAGGCTGTGGAAATTTTTGAAGCCGGATAAGCATTCCCCCCAACTTGGAGGGGGCTGGGTGGGAGCAGCCGGAGGAAAAGGTAAGAAGGCTCAGGTTGGGTAGCGAAGGAGCCGAGATACAGAGCAGTTTTAATCAGGGGCGACTATAAGGTTACATTGCATTTTAGATCGGTTGTTACATTTTGTAATCACGTGGAGATATATTATGTATGTATTTTGTAAACACTGTATTTCTGTACCTATCCGGTAAAGAGCCCTGCAAACCAACTATCAAAATATGATTGAAGGGTAGCTGGAAAAAAATGGGCAGAACTAAGCCAGGGTGACCAGGGGACCCTGGTAGAGGGTGTCACCTGAGCCCTTCCCTGTTTCTTTGCACGTGGTCCCCAAAGGCACACCCACCATGACAAGTACGCTGGGGCACAGGGACGTGACATAAAGAAATGCAATGTGGACAGTGTTTTATGATGTCAACCTTTTTTCCCATTTAAATGACTGTCTTTTGGGGCGCCTGGGTGGCTCAGTTGGATAAGCCTCCAGCTTCAGCTCGGGTCATGATCTCGAGGTCTGTGAGTTCGAGCCCCGCATCGGGCTCTGGGCTGACGGCTCAGAGCCTGGAACCTGCTTCGGATTCTGTGTCTCCCTCTCTCTCTGCCCCTCCCCCGCTCATGCTCTGTCTCTCTCTCTCTCTCTCTCTCAAAAATAAAGAATTAAAAGCAGGGACTTGAACAGATATTTTTGCACTGTATTCATAGCACTGTTATTCATAACAGCCAAAAGATAGAAACACACAAATATCCAACAATGGATGAATGGATAAATGAAATGTGTCCTATCCATACAACGAAATATTACTTAGCCTTAAAAAGGAAGGGAATTCTGACACCTGCTAGAACATGGATGAAGCTTGGGGACATTATGCTGGGTGAAATCAGTCAGACACACAAAAGAACAAATACTCCATCATTAAAAAGCAAAATTCAACTGAGCAAACGTAAGATCTAATTGGCTGTATTTAATGATTCATGAAGTGCACAGCATCCCCGTCTCAGCAGGTAGAAAGGAAGTCTGAAAAGCTGTACAAAAGGAAAGGTTTTTACAGGCAGAAGCAGCAGAAAAACGAAGTTTCTAGCAAAGAGTGGGTTGTTTCAAGCAGGGTGACCTTCCTTTGGGGGAAGGCCGGTGGGGGGGGGGGTTGTCTATCAGGCAGGCTATCTCACTAGTGATGACCAAGCAATTCCAGATTGGCTCGTTAAAGGTCATTCTTGGGAGAGCCTAACACTGTAACTGGGTTAGGTATTAAGTCTTGGTTTACTGACATGGGGCGTAACACGAGTGAATCCATTTTGGGCCTATTGGTTTCTTTTTCACAGTATGATTCCAAATATTTGAGGTCCCTAGAGGAGTCCTGTCCGCAGAGACAGAGAGTAGAAGGTGGGAGCTGGGGGTGGGGTTGTGGGGGTGGGGGGCGTCAGTGCTTCATGGGGACAGAGTCTCAGTCTGGGGAGCTGGAAAGTTCTGGAGTCAGAAGGGGGGGGGTTGCACGACAATGCGAGTGTGCTTGACGCGGCTGAGCTGCGCACTTAGAATGGTAAGTGGTAAATTTATGTCACATATACTCGCCACAATTAAAAACTGTTTTGAGGGGCACGTGACTCTCCATCTGGCAGTTGTGAGTTCAAGCCCCACGGTGGGTGTAGACATTACTTGAATAAATACATAAATAAATCAACTTAAAATTTTAAAAATGTTTTGAAATGACCTTTCATGGAAGAATTGGGTAATTGATATCACGGGGGGGGGGGGGCGCGTGAAAGTGTCCGTAAGTGGCAAAAAGACCGAAGTTGACCCTGGGTGGCCTCCCACAACTTTTGGGGATCTTACTGGCTCACGGAGCCCCAGTCGAGCACCCACGAGGCTCACAGGAACAAGGCCTCACTCCGGCCCACCTGCCCGCTCTCATCCCTAAACTGCTAGCTCCGTCTCCCCCGCGCCTCCGCCCAGAGCCCCAAGCGCGTGCGCAAACGCGCCGTCGGACGCGAGCGAGGGCGCAGGCTCAGGGCGCCGCCTCACTAGGTCTCCGCCCCCTTTACCCCCCCCCCCCCCCCCCCCCCCGAAGGCGGCCTCCGGCTGGTGCGCAGGCGCCGCGGTAAGGGGCGGGTCCGCGCGGCTCCCGGCGCTGGTTCTCGCGAGAGGCCGGTCCGCGATCTCGTCGCTCCCCCTCCCTGCCCTCGGCCTCCCGGGCTCCGGCTGCAGCGTCAGCCTCGGGCGGGCCTCCCTTGCGGCGGCGGCGGCTCCTCGGCCTCAGCCCCGGCGCCTCTCGGCGCCCCTTGGCCCCGGTCCGCAGCGACGCCCGCCCACGCCGCCCCGGTGCCCGCCTAGGCCGCGGCCGCAGCCCCGGGCTCACGTCGGCGCCGCCCGCCCCCGGCCCGCCCCCTATGGGCCCCGGTTAGAGGTGCCGCCGCCGCCGGCCCGCGGAGCCCCGATGCTGGCCCGGAGGAAGCCGGTGCTGCCGGCGCTCACTATCAACCCCGCCATCGCCGAGGGCCCGTCCCCCACCAGCGAGGGCGCCTCCGAGTGAGTGGGCCGGGCTTGGCCGGGTTGTGGAAGGGGAGGGGGTCCCCGAGTGGTGAGATCGGTAGGAGGAGGGGAGGGTCCCTGAATGCTGAGGTCGCGGGAAGAGGGGCCCTGAGTGGAGAGGATGGGGTGTTGGGCCCTGAGTGGTGAGTTGGGGCTGGGGGGGGGGGTCCCTGAGTAATGAGGTTGGGGTGGGGGATTCTGAGTAGTGAGGTCGTGGCGGGAGGTCCCTGAGTGGAAAGGATGGGATGCAGGGTCCTGAGTGGTGAGGTCAGCGGGAGAAGGTCCTGAGTGGAGAGGATGGGGTGTTGGGGCCCTGAGTAATGAGGTTGGGGGGTGGGGGGAGGTAGGGTCTGAGTAGTGAGGTCGTGGGGTAGGCGTTCCTGAGTAGTGAAGTTGGGGAGAACGTCCCTGGGTAGTGAGGTTCGGCTGCAGGATCCTGGGGGGGTGGGGGAGCCACCGCCTCTGGGGGCTGGAGCCTTGCAGACGCTGAGGCAGACGAGGGGACTTGGGGGACAGAAAGGAGCATCTGGGACCGTGGGGGTTCAAGGTAGCAGAGTCGTATTGTGTGAGGGGCACGTGCTCGTGAGGTCAAGCCAGGGTGACCCCTTGGCCACAGAACAAGTCCCGACTCCTGTTCCCCACGGTAAAGAGAGGCAGGGTGGTTCCAGAGGCCCCTAGCTGGGGTCTGTTTGCTGTGCCTGTGTTGTGACCCGGTGAGAACCAGGTGTGATGGGTGAACTGCATGTTGGGCACCTCTCGGGGGACTTGGCACTCTGGGCCCCGGGGGAGGGAGTCTTGGTGGCTGTGTGTGCAAAAGCTGACATCTTTTCCTGGCTCTGAGTTTGCGGCTCGACGTGGGGATGTGTTCCTTACTTTCAAAAACCTACTGCTGCTGCTTCTCGCAGGAGAGCGCCTTCTTCATACTCCCTTCTCTGCCTCTTACCGTGGTTTCTGATTTCCATCCCTTCCAGAATTCCCCCGGTAGAGGAAGCCAGCCATTGGAATTCCAGTGTTTTGTTTTTTTTTTTTTTTTAATAACCACAGCTGAGTTGCTATTAAATTTAAAATGGATTAATCAGCTGACTCCAGAATGCATTTTAGATATCACAGGGCAATGCCAGAGACCTTGCAGAGTCTGGCCTCGAAAGCTGCCTCTTTAACTCTACGGGAAGGAGTCGTGTCGCGTACGCTCATTGCTTTGCCTCCTCTCCTCTCTGTCCATCGGTCCTTCTCAGCCATTCCTCATCCAGGTGCTTGTTAACCAGGCATTCAGGGAGCACCTGCTCAGGCCCATGGTCCTGGCTCGGGGCCGTGAGCAGGGGCTTTGCAATCGCGCAGGACACGGGTTTGATTCCAGGCACTGCCACGTCCGTGCACTGTAACCCTCAGGCAAGTTACTTAACCTCTCTGAGCCTGTTCCCTCCTGCGTGGGCCAGGACTACAAGATCCCCGCCTCCCAGGAGGATCTGGAGAACAAAACAGGGTGGGGTTTGCAAAGCTCTGATACCCAGGGGCAGGTAGCCCCCTGCCTTCTAGCAGCTTCTTTGCACTACCGGCCCAGATGGCATTGCCCGGCCAGCCGCAGACCATTCGTTCCCAGCCTGTGCCCCTTTGCTCAGGCCTCTGAGTTCCAGGCTCGTGGCGGTCAATTGAGGGATTGGAAGGTTCCTGAGAAATTTCTAGCCTCCCTCTTTCATTCCCTGTTTGAACCCCTCAATGAGGTCTATGGGGGCGATCAGCCTTGGCTTAAAGGCCATCAGAAATTGGTGGGGGTGCCCGTTTGAGCGTCTGACTCTCGGTTTCGGCTCAGGTCATGATCTGAGGGTCGTGGATTCATGCATTGGGCCCCATGCTGAGCACAGAGCCTGCTTAAGATTCTCTCCCTCCTGCCCCTCCCCTGCTTGGTCTCTCTCAAGCTTGTGCTCTCTCGCAAAAAAAAAAAAAAAAAAAAAAAAAAAAAAATTGATTGCCATGGAGCCCCTGAGGTGGCCCATTCTCCTTTAGAGACTTTTCTCAGGTCCCCTCCCTGTCTGGTCCAGTGAGCCCCTGACCACAGCCAGTGCTTGAAACGTGGCTTGTCCAGATTCCGGGGAGACGGAGTAGCTAGTATCATGCGCGTTCCAGATGCCAAACACTTTAAATGAAAAGGGAGAAAATAAGCATTCGTTAATCGGTTCTTATTGATTTCATGTCGAAAATTGTATTTTTTTATTAAAAAAATTTTTTTTAATGTTTACTTTTGAGAGAGAGAGAGAGAGAGAGAGAGAGCAAGCAAGCAGGGGAGGGGGCAGAGAGAGAGGGAGACACAGAACTTGAAGCAGGTTCCAGGCTCTGAGCCGTCAGCATAGAGCCCGACACGGGGCTCGAACTCACGAGCTGTGAGCTCATGACCTGAGCCGAAGTCGGACGCTTAACTGAGCCACCCAGGTGCCCCTGAAAATTGTATTTTTGATGGGTTAAGTCAAACATGTTAAAATTAACATTACCTGGTCTATTTTTAAGGTATATTTTTTAATGTTGCTAAAATATTTTTAATTGCCCACATCTAAAATAAAATAACTTGCATGTGTGGCTTTTATTCTTTTTTTTTTTTTTTTAATGTTTATTTTTGCGAGAGAGAGCACAAGTGGGGAAGGGGCACGGGGTGGAGGCGGGTGCACAGAATCTGAAGCAGGTTCTAGACTCCAGGCTGTCAGGGTAGAGCCCAAGTCGAGGCTCGAACTCACGAACCATGAGATCATGACCTGAGCTGAAGTCGGACACTTAACCGACTGAGCCCCCTGTTCGGTTTCTTTTGCACAGCACCGTGTTAGTCCTTGTGTGCATTGAGCTAATGTCTGCCCACCTCTTACAGGGAGCTGCTTTTCACTCCAAGATTTGGTTTAAAGTCAAGGCATTAGTGAAATTACCTTATTGTCAAAATCCCTTGGAAAATTCCTTGAATCACCCAATAAAGTGCCGAGTACATGGTTGGTTGTTTTACTAACTGGCTCCGGGAATGTTTGTGTGTATAAATGCTTAATGTTCAGAGCAACATAATAAGAGCCCGTCCTCAGGGAGGGGGTCGTGTCCTCTGCACAGTACTTGGGTCTGATCTGTTCCCGCGTCCTTCCAGCCACACACATGGGGCCTGGCATGCGGCGGCCACACGGTGAGCCTGGCTGGCCCAGGTCATCTCTCTGTAGCTTGCATGTTCTTGGCTAGCCCTTGCCCTTGGGGTCTTTGCAGAGCAAACTTGGTAGACCTCCAGAAGAAGCTAGCAGAGCTTGAACTCGACGAGCAGCAGAAGAAGCGTCTGGAAGCCTTCCTCACCCAGAAGGCCAAGGTCGGAGAGCTCAAGGACGATGACTTCGAAAGGATCTCGGAACTGGGGGCCGGGAACGGCGGGGTGGTCACCAAGGTCCAACACAGACCCTCTGGCCTCATCATGGCGAGGAAGGTAGGTGAGAGGCGGTTGGCGAGGGCGGGCCCTGCACCCCTGCGCGGTGCAGCAGCGTGTGGTGGGGCAGGCCTCTGCTTCCTGATCCGCCCAGGGCACTTGGGCACTCGTGCACTCGCCCAGGCCCTTAGCGAGAGCCGGCCCGCTTGGGATGCGGAATGCCCGCCTGCCTCGGGCTGCCCCTCCTTTACCGACCGCTGCCTTCCAGGACTTCAGGTCACGTTCCCAGAAACATCCGGACTGGGACAGACCGGCTCCCTCTTCTGGGCTCCCAGGCCACGGTGCAGCCCCCTGGCTAGGCGGGCGAGAACCCTCCCTGAGAGATGTAGGGGTGGAGAAGAGGAGGGCGTGACCACTTGGGGATTGGTGACTCCTACACGCATAACCGGGGGACACAGTCCGTGTGATAAATCGCTCAGCTCATACAGGCATAGCAAGTCAACCCTCTCTGGAAGCCCATGCCCCGGTGGTTCCCACCTATGTTCTCAGAGCCCCGAACGCCCCGCACCCAGCTGGGTCCGCACGGGTCCTGCCTTCCCTGGGTTCACCGTGCTCCCTTGCCGCTGGGATTTAACATCGTCGCTCTTTCTCCTGTCCCCAGAGCACCGCCCTCCCTCCTGAAACCTATTTCTGTCCCCTTCCCGCAGGCAGCCTTTTCAAAACCAGAGCAGCCCCAGAAGTCTCTGGTCTGCCGTCACCCGAAGAACAGGGGATAAAAAGGCAGATGCGAGATTCAGGGGCCGTTGGGGGGGGGGGGGGGACTGAGAACAGAGAGCTGGTCAGAGTTGGCTTGAGGCACCAGAGAGTGCTCCTGGGCCAGCTGAGCAGTCTCCTGGGACGTGCCTCATGGTAAGCCTGAGCCCGGGAGCTTGTCCACACCTTTGCGGACACGCCTTCGGAGTACGATTCGGGAGCTTGAGCCTGGGGCCCGGATGAGTTCTGCCGCACGGCCACGGTGCTCCCTTGTGATGGGTGCTCCCCCGTGACGGGTGAGCCGTCGCCGTGAGGGAAGTGGGGTGAAGTCCACACGGGCACTGCCGGTCTTAACAGCTTCCCACGCTTCCAGAAGTCCTTCAGAGTAAAAAGTTAAGAGAAGAACAGGTCTAACCTATTGGGGAGCAGACCTCCAGTTTTGTTCCCCGTAGATTGTGGCCTCTCAGTCGTGTGGGCCCCGTGTGGCTGCCCGCCCAGCACCGTGTCGGAGCGGAGCTGTGCCCGCGGGCACTTGGTGGACGCTTGGAACAAGAAGGCCGTCCTCGCAGCCAGCGCAGTTCGGGGCTGCGACTCCACGGGCCCAGGAGCGCTCTCTTAGCCAGTCAGCGGAGGCCGTAGGCTCTTTTGAATCCCATCCGGAAGCCCATTTCACACAAGAGGCCGGTTTGTTTTTATTCAGCTGGGGGCGTAGGTGGGAAATTGACACGCAAAGCGGTTTTTGGGAGACCGGCCTCGGTCGTTCCCCGCCATTACCCTGGGTGGATCCCGAGTCCCCGCGTGCTGGGTCTGAATGCCATGCTTTCTGAGTACAGAGCTTCTCAGATGTGCAAATGCATCCCGCCAGCCGGGCTGGAGTTCGAGGGCCAGGGTGGGCTTCTCCGTGGGCCAGCATCCTTTGTCACCCGCGTGGCTCCGGTCCCTTTGATCGACGGAGGTGGGGGGGGACGTGGAGGCTGGTTACATAAGCCCCGAGTGAACTGGTCTGGACTTTTACAGTCACACTTGATTGTGTTTTCTTGGCCGAAGCACGGCGTTCCGACCCCTCGTGCCCTAGGAACCAAACCTGCGTCATTCGGGTCAGGAGAGTCTGCAAAGAGCCATGTTGGTTCCGTACGTGCCTCCCTGGACTGGTAGCGGACGAGTGAGTTTGGGCCTTGTGTTTGTGCGGCCCCCGGGGGCCCGCTTGCCTCCGCGATGGAGGTTTGTGGCCTCTGTAAGGCCACATCGTGGGACCAGCTGCCATCTCTCAAGTGCCCGGCCCACGGCCGAGCCAGCGTTATGTTCTGGTTTAAAAGGAGCAACAGCCCCACTTTACACACGGGCAGCCTGACGCTGGGTCGGGGCAGCGTGTGCATTGGCTGGGGTGGGCCCCTCTCAGGCTGGCCCTTTGCAGTCAACCCCGACTTGATGGGCGCGATCAGCTTGTGGCGTCCAGAATTTATTTCCCCCCCATCTCTAGCTCGCACCTCCTGGCCCCCCATCGTGGGGCGGAGATAATCGCTTTACGCCCCGAGATGGTGTGGTGTTGGGTTTGAATGCCGAGCTCCGGCCTTATCTAGTCCTTGGCGTCTGCGTGACCCCAGGGCAGTGGCGTGGAAAGCGCGTGGTGTTGGTGTTCGGGGAGCCTGGCCCCAACACGGACTTGCCCGCCCGCCAGCTGAGTGCCGCCGAGAGCAGGATTTAACCTCGCGGCACCTAGACCTGCCCCTCGGCCCTCCTCCCACCGGGGTTGATGTCGGGAGTTGTGAACGCATGTGCTCAGAGACGTGCCCCTCGCTCCCCGCTCCAGCTTTTCCCCAGACGAGATGCTGGCAGGCTGGCTCCTAACTGATCTGGAAGGCGCGCTCTACAGTCTCGTTCGCCCCCGCGTTCTCTCTGCAGCGTCCTTCCCGAAAGCCTTTGACTCACTGTGGCCTTACTTCACGTTAAAGGCTCCAACCCCAGGCATCCGGGGTTCCGTCCAGTTGTGCCCCCTTCTGCCCACTCTTCCTCTTCTGCGAAGCCCGCAGAGTTCTAGCTCTGCAGCTCGGTCGTTCATCTGCGGCCCCTTTGAAGTTCTCGGTCGAGAGCCGCCCCGTCCGCGGCAGCCGCCCCGGTCAGCCTTGGCCACGGAGCCGTCGGGACACGGTCGGTCCGGCCGAGGTGTGCTGTCCGTGCAGGGAAGCGCGTTCCGGGTTTCAGGCGCTCGGGGTGGGGAAAGCTCACGGATTACGTGTTGAAACAGTAATGTTCTGGTGCATCGCATTGAGTGAAAAGACACGAAAAACTCCTCTCCTGTGTTTTCCTTGTACTTTTCCAATGTGGCAGCGGGAGGGTTTAAGACGGAACACGCGGCCTGTTCTGTGGGGCAGCGCTGGCCGCCATCAGCCCGCATTGCTCATCCCTCGGCCTCAACCAGGCCCTCTTTCTGGGCTTTTGAGAGGAGACCGCTGCCTCCTGGGTAGACCGCCGCGCTCCTTTTCGGAGCCAGCGTGTCGCGAGTGTACCCGCCGGGCAGGTGGTCCTGCAAAGGAGAGAGTGTCCCCGAGTCCTCGGACGGGTGGCCGCAGGGGCGGGGCGGTGCCCAGGCGTGCGGCCAGAGCTTGCCCCCGCAGGTGGCAGCGACAGTTCCCCGACTTTGCTGGGGAAGGCGAGGGGCACCGGGCACCGTGCCACTGCGACCCACCAGTCACGGCCGCCAGGGTCTTCGTCACGAGCTGACGCCATGTGCCACCCTGAACTCCACAATCACACCTTCCTGGTCCCCTCAGTCCGCTCTCTGTCCCCCCCGCGGAGCACCCATTCCCCACCATACCCGGCCAACTCTCACCTGGCCTTCCAGGCCTGGGGAGCCTCCCCCAAGCCAGTTGTCTCCCCTGCTCCCTCCGAGCAGGTCTTTACCACTCCCTCTGCCCGTCACGGGGACTCCATGCAGACGTCTGAGAGGCTCAGACACCCTCGATCCTTTTCCGCCTCTCCCATTTCTCTTGTCCTGTCGCAGTGGTCAGGGCAGCTGAGATCCTCAGTGGCCAGGACAGGGAACCACGGCCTCAGCTCTTTCCCGGTGGGCATGGCTCTTGGCGCTTTGTCACCTGCGTCCTACGTCTCTCCAGAAGTTCCTTTGGTTTCTCACCTTTTGAATCTCGAGGTGACCGTCCCCTCTGCTGACTTAAACTCAGGTGAAGGGGAGCTAGGACCCTCGGGTGGTGGCCCGGAGCTCCCTCCGTGTGGGGATGCGGGACTCCAGAGGCAGGCCCCTGGCGGAGAGGGGCGGAGGTCCCGGGCCACCCTGGGCTGGGTCCTGGGCTGGTGCTTTGGGTGACTGGGGGGAGAGTCCTCTTTCCAGAGCTCCCCTGGAGCCAAGTGAAAATGTTTGCTCCGTTGCGGTTTGCTTTAAAACAGCCTTTCTGAGATGTACTTTGCGTGCCACACCGCTTACCCTTTTGCGTGTGTGTGTGTGTCTGCGGGTTTTTGGCCCCACCTCCCTTCCTCCACTTACCCTTTTTTTTATTTTTTTAATGTTTATTTTTGAGAGAGAGAGAGGGAGACACAGAGTCTGAAGCAGGCTGCCTCCAGGCTCTGAGCTGTCAGCACAGAGCCTGACGCGGGGCCCAAACTCCCGAACTGTGAGATCACGACCTGAGCCGAAGTCGGAGGCTCAACCGACTGAGCCACCCAGGCCCCCCCCCCCCCCCCCCCCCGCCTACCCCTTTGAAGGATATGTAATTCAGTGGTGTACCTCCACAGACCCGTGCATCTGCCACCACCATCTATTCTAGAACATTCCGTCTCCCCAGAAAGAAACCCCATGCCTGTCAGCAGTCACCTCCCCGGCCCCCACGAGCCCCCCTTCCCTGTCCCTGGACGAGCCCGTTCCGGACGTTTCGCGCACGCGGACTCACACCCCGCCTGGCCTCTCGTGTCGGGTCCCCTCCCTGAGCGCCGTGTGCTCGGGGTCCGTCCGCGGGGCGGCGGGGGCGGGCGCCTCGCTCCTGCTGGCGGCCGAGGGACGTGCGCGTGCGCGGTGGGCGCTTGGGTGGCTTTCACGTTCTGGCGATCGTGAGTCCCGCGTGAACGCGGTGTGCGAGTTTGCGCGGACGTGTGTCTCTGGTTCTCTAGGCGCCTCGAAGCGCGTCGCTGTCTCGAGTGCCGTGGCGAGCACTTGGGGGCGGGGCTCCAAGGCCCCCTCGCTGCGGGTGCCCCTCCCCCGGTCTCCAGCCCCCTTCCCTCCCTCGCAGCTGATCCACCTGGAAATCAAGCCGGCCATCCGGAACCAGATCATCCGCGAGCTGCAGGTGCTGCACGAGTGTAACTCCCCGTACATCGTGGGCTTCTACGGGGCCTTCTACAGCGACGGCGAGATCAGCATCTGCATGGAGCACATGGTGAGCGCGCCCTGGCGGGCGGCTGGGGGGCCCTGCCCGCCACCCTCGGGCCCCTGTCCTCAGACGCAAAGCACCGTCGTTTGCAGGGCCCTTCCCGAGATGCCCCAGGCCGGGTCGGCGCGTGCGCGCAGGTCCCGTGGTTCTCGGCCCCCGTTCCGGCCTCGCCTCCCCCTGGGCGCGTGGCCGAAGCCGTTCCCCGCGGGCACACGGCCCGCCTTGTTTTCCCCACCGGCCGTGTTCCGGCAACGGCGCGTGCCTGTAAGGTGGCTTATTAAACACTCCTTGATGGTGGGCACGGGCTGAACCCGACCCGTCCCAAGCCACAGCGAACGAAAGTCCCTTACACGAGACGCGGGACAAGGTCCCGAAGCTGGAGTTGCCGGGCCCAAGGCGTCCAGCAATCTCGATTGATGTTTCCTAGGTGCCCTCCGAAGAGAGAGCTCCGTTAAAGGCGAAACCCCCGCTCTGCCCCCCAGCTCAGGCCTGCGGAGTCAGACGCTTCGGGGTGGAACACGGGCACCTCTCTTGTTTCAAACCACCATGGCTGATTCTGACGAGCCCCCTTATTAAGAAACTGTGGTCTTGAACGTCAGGACTGGGTGGGATCGGGTGTAACAAAAGCAGAAGTGGTCAGAGCTGAGGGCCCTGGGAGGAAATGCTGCCCACCCTGTTCCGAGCCGAATTCGTCAGGTGTGGGGCTGTCTGCCGCCCGGCTCCCCGGGCCCTGGCCCTGTGGGGCCCTTGCAAAACCAGGATGCCGTGGCCTTAGGCACGGCGGCTTCGGTTACGCCTCGCAGGCGTGCGCCGTCCCCTCCGACGGTGTTGTAACGCGGGCAGGAAGTGAGTTTCAGCAAGCCCCCGTGAGGGACGCTTCGTGAGCGCTCGTGGTGTAACCGTGCCCCAGACGGGGTGCTGCAGGCCCCAGGCCCCGGGTCAGGCAGCGCCCCGCCCGCCGGTCGCTGCCAGAGAGAGCCAAGGGCAAGAAAGGTGGTCGAGGCAAGCCTCCGCCTCCCCTCCCTGCTGCCCCGGAGCGCGGTGCGGGTCCGAAGCCGCCACCTTCCCTTGCAGAAGAGGCCCCGCGTCCCGCCTCGGCCCCCTGGCCCCGCTTCTGTTCTCGGTTTCCTGCTGAGGCATCTGCGCCCCGGCGACGCGGAGAATGGGCTGCAGCGATGAGGGGGAGGGGCAGGGATCCCGGCCGCTTGCTTGCTCGCTCGTCCTCTACACATTCCTGGTTGGGTTCTTTCGGTTTGCTTTTATCACGAGGGCGGGAGGGAGCTAGAGCGAGCGTGTAGCACCCGTGAGAAGACGCGGTCAGGTGAGGCCCGCGCTCTCCACCTGCCGCGGGGGTCACCGTGCACGAAGCCAGGAGGCCACCGGTTTTCAAGTTTCGGGTGAGCCCAGAGGAGGGGGCGGTCTGGGCAAGGAAGGCCTGGAGAGAACAAGATGACAGCACAGTACTCGGGGCGGGGGGCCGGGGGGTGGCCCCCAGCCCACTGCCCTTCGTGGTGTTTTCATGTCACACGATCCCCTCCAGAGCCGCATTCCCCAGGGTTTTCTGTCTCTCCGTCATTCACTCGTGTGTCATATCGGGCGACAGCCTGGGGTCGGGCGTCCACGCCACCGCTCGCCTCTTAGCGGCATGGCTGGGGACGAGGCTCTCGCCTTCCACCCGTAGAGCTTGGGGGGCGGGAGAGCCAGCCTTCCGCCAGCACCTGGAGCCGAGGGCAGGGGGCGAGACTATCTGCGCAGGTTTGCGTGCGAATCGGCTCCTGTGTCCAGCCGGGAGGACTCCGGCCCCCGCTCGCAGCAAGAGACCCCCCAGCTGGTGACGAGCAGCGCGGATCCCGCACGCAGGGATGGTCTCCCCTGGCCGGCCCATGGGGTGTGTGGGGCTTAGAAGCAGCGGGCCGGTGGTTTCCTGGTGGCCTGAGGCTGTCGCTGGGGCCACTCCGGGCACGGACCCCGCAGACGGCGGGTACTTTGGGGGGCAGCCTGCTGACTGTTCACAGGCACCTCTTGGTGTTTCCTGGGGTCTAGTCAGATCTGAAGTCACACCTCCGCCCGGCAGGGAGAGGAAAGGGTGATCCCCACCCAGGCCGGGGACAGAGGTGACTGGGCGACAGGGCGTGTGTGCCCCGAGCACGAGGCTCCCTGAGGAGAAGGTACGCGTAACGGGAGCCGTTTAGGTACGTTTGTTAAACTCCGTGTTTCCCCGCGCGTGTGGATGCCTGTGCAGAATCACAGAAAGATCTGGAACGATGGAAGTCACGCTTCAGGGGAGGCCAGCGGACTCGCCAGAAGATTAGGGGGTGACGTGCCTACAGTTGAGGGTTTTATGAGGAAAGTACTCACATAGCACCTGCTTGATCAGGGTGCAGTTCCCAGAGCATCTAGGACACCTACGCGTAACGAAAGTGTGGGATGCTGCACACGCGTGAGAGTTGGGGTCAGAGACACCCAGTTGTGCCATATCTCTGCCACTTCCTGTCAACGTGACTTGAACGAGTTACACTTAGTGCGGACCAGGGGGGGTCTCATCCGGGGCTGCTCTTGCCCCAGGGGACACCGGGCCACGTCTGGGGACATGTGTGGGACACGTGTGGCCGGCAGGACTGGGCAGTGCCTGGCCTCCCGTGGCCTCTGGGGATGTTCCCCCCGGACATCCTCGTTTATAAGCCTGTGGGAGGTCCGTGACAATTAAGAATGAAAGGAGCTGCGTCAGGAAGCAGGGTTATGGTTTTAAGAGAATTTGTTTTTTGATTCTTCTAAGATTGGTTGATACAGGAGAAAACGGGAGGGCTGGAAGGAACGCCCCCGCCCTGCAGACAGCGGGCTGAGCCAGGACGCCTGGTCCCGAGGGTGGCCGTCTAGGCACTCGAGAGTCACGTGCAGGTTGTAGAGGCTTCGTCGTGTACCGGGTTTTCTGGAACTTCCCACCCCTGGCCTTTCTCACTGGGCACGACTCGGGTAGAAGTGCTGGAGATACGAGGCCCCGGCACCCCTGGGATTTCAGGCTCTCCTCCCCGCACCCCTTCCTCTGGCTTCGAGGAAGCCGCGTGGCCGTAGGCGGCCCAGAGCCGCTTGGTGGAGACCGTACCGGCCCGAGGCTGCCCAGCGTTGAGCTCAGATGCTGGCCCCCCCCCCCCGCGCGTGGAACTTAGTGGGTCCGTCTAGCGTCCCAGGGGACCCGGTGGGCATTCCTCAGCCCCACCTGGGTTTGGTCTCCAGGTTTGCTGTCCCACAGCCTGCGGGTTTAAGGCCATGACTGGGGTGGGGTGAGGCGGGACTCAGACCGGCAGGACCTGTGCCCGTCCTTTGAAGGCAGGACGTATCTGCGCACAGCGGCGAGCACGTGACGAGGCCTGAGGGAGGGCGGCCCGGGAGCCAGGAGCTGTGGGCAGCGGTGTTTCTCCTGTGCCGGTGCCTCCGGGCCCCCGCTGCCCTTCTGCCGGGTCTGCCTCCGACCTGCAGGAGGAGAACCCGGCCCCAGAAGCTGGCTGCTTCCTTCCGCCTGCTGCCAGTGTGGCGAGCTGGGGAAGGCTGAGTCGTGGGCCTCGCTTTCTGGGAGGATGGGCCGCCTAGGACGCCGGCCGGCACTCTCGTTGCTTCCTCACTGGATGGGCTGTCCCGAGGCCCCGGAGGTGACAGGGACCGGAGGGGGTCCCTGCTCTTGACCAGCGAGTCGCGTCTGGCTGTGGTCGGGCCGTGGTCTGGCCTCCGTGTCCCGTGGAGGAGATTGAGCTCCAGCTCCTGGGAAGCGGGGAAGTGCTCCGCTGTCCTGTCTGCTTCCCGGTGTCCCTCTGGGACTCCTCCTCTGCACCGCAGGCCCCGCCTGGCCCACCGCTCAGAGCCGGCTTTCTCCCCTCTGTGCCGACCCTAGGACGGCGGCTCTCTGGACCAGGTGTTGAAGGAAGCCAAGAGAATTCCCGAGGAGATCCTGGGGAAGGTCAGCATCGCGGTAAGTGCGAGGGCTCCAGGCGCACTCCCCCTGCACCTCCCCCCCCCCCCCGACCCCCCAGGGCCGCTGCACCCCTGGGGCGGGTGCGTGCACCCACTCCCGGCCCTGGGCTCCGCACGAGTCTGTTCTTGTCCTGGCCCCAGTTGGAGGTCCCCGTCTCTGGCAGCCGAGGGGCTGAGCAGGTGGCACCTCTTTGCACGTGAGGTGGAGGGACGCTTTCCTGCCCCGCACGGGCCTTGGCGCCCCGTGGGTGGTACCCCACCGTGCTGTCCTCACGTGGCGAATTAGCCGTCGGTCTGCGGGGCCTCGGTGCAGCCCGGCACGGAAGCTCTCAGCAGACAGTGCCCCTCAGGCTGGCGAGGCCCTCCAGGCAGTGGGGGCGGGGCGTTGTGGCCGTCCCTGCCACTCTTCTCGCTTGTCCCCGCCTCACGGGTTCTCCTGAACCTGTCCCAGTCAACTGGCCCCTCGGGTCTGCCCGAGACGCCGCCCTGCTCACCCGCTCCCTCCCTCCCACCCCGCAGGTTCTCCGGGGTTTGGCGTATCTCCGGGAAAAGCACCAGATCATGCACCGAGGTGAGCGGGCCGGGGCGTCTAGGCGGCGGGCGGGCCAGCCGGGCCGGGCCCCCCTCACCTGCAGCTGGTTCTGCCCGCAGATGTGAAACCGTCCAACATCCTCGTCAACTCCCGAGGGGAGATCAAGCTGTGCGATTTTGGGGTGAGCGGGCAGCTCATCGACTCCATGGCCAACTCCTTCGTGGGAACTCGGTCCTACATGTCTGTAAGTCTGTCAGGGAGCCTGAGGGCGTCCGTACCCTCCCCTCTCCTGTCAGCTCTTCCCCGTCTTCCAGAAGCTTTTCAAAAGCCTGCAATTCTCCGTCACACGCTTTGTGTTTCTGCTGGGGTCCTCCTTTCCGTCCAGATTCTAGCGACCTTGTCTTCTCACTCGGGGCCTTCTCTGGAAACACCTGCCTCGTTCCTTTCCGCCAGCATCAGAGACTAAGTGCAGGGCTGTGGTCAGTTAGAAACCGGCCCTCAGGTGTTTTCAGAAACGTCTGGGGGTCTCGGGAGCAGACTCTGAGAAGTTAGTCTTGGGATCGTAGCAGAATCTACACTCTGCCTCTTCGTGGGCTGGTCACCCTTTTCCAAAAGTGCCAGAGGTTCGGGTCTCGAGTGCAGTTGCAGCCCCGGCTGGGAGCCTCGCTGTCCCAGGGCGGCGGAGCGGGGGATGGAATTGCCTTCTTTGCATGGCCGGCCTCTGGAGGGTGGCAGGGCCGGGATGGGGACGCTAGGGTCCAGCTTCCGTCTGGGCGTTTCTTTGCTCCTTCTCCCCCGACAGCCAGAGCGGTTGCAGGGCACTCACTACTCCGTGCAGTCGGACATCTGGAGCATGGGCCTGTCCCTGGTGGAGCTGTCCATCGGAAGGTACCCCATCCCCCCGCCGGATGCCAAGGAGCTAGAGGCCATATTTGGCCGGCCCATGGTTGACGGGGCAGAAGGAGAGCCTCACAGCATCTCACCACGGCCGAGACCCCCTGGACGCCCCATCAGTGGTACGGCCTGAATCTGGAACTTTGGACTGGACGGGCAGTGTTACCCGTCCAGGGTATCCCGGGGTACCTGAGGCTCGTGGGGACGGCCCCCCCAGACCCGGTCCTGTCCCCCACGGGGCATCCTGGGCACCTGAGGCTTATGGGGGCGGCCGCCCAGACACGGTCCCATCCAGGGGCAGCTGCACGTGTTAACCAGCTGTGGGGCATCTAGAAACTAACCTCTCAGCCAAACTGTCATTTGGGTGGTTTTTCCAGCACTTTATTCCGGAAACGCTCAAAGGTAGAGAGAGGCCCGCGGGGATTGCCCAGTGAGCACCCATAGGCCCACCGCCTGGACTCTGGGCGAAGGCTCTGCCGTTCGGAAACCGAGACTGACTCAAGTCAGACCCCCTCGGGTGGTCTGCCGGATTCAGTCCCGACACGCAGCGCAGGAGGGAGCGGGAGGCTGGGGGGCGCGGGGGGCCAGCTGGGCTCCCACAGGACTCCCCGTACCCGCGGCGGTCACCTGTGCGGTGGGGGGCTGCCCAGGGCCAGAGAGCTTCAGGCTGGCCCTTTGGCCGCTTTGGAGGGCGAGGGCGAAGGGTCACGGCAGCATAACTAGGAAACAGCGCTCAGGGCTCTGCTGTCTTTCTTTTCCTTAAGTCAGGTGACAGGAAGGGAGCGGAGGGAGTCTGGAGGAGTGCGCCGTGGACAGCGGCTGGCCTGTGCCTTTGCTTCGTACCAGCTTTACAGAGAGACGTCACACCCCGTGTGACTTACTAGCTTAAGGGGTGCAAGCCAGTGGCTGTCTGTGTCTTCACAAGGCTGTGCGGCCGTCACCACTGTCTGGTTCCAGAACGTTCCATCACCCTGAAAAGGAGCCCCATCCCCGTCAGCCGTCACCCCCGCCCCAGCCCCTGGCAACCACGAGCCCCCTTCCCGTCCGTGGACGAGCCCGTTCCAGACGTTCCACACCCGCGGACTCCCAGCCCGCGTGGCCTCTCGTGTCTGGGTCCCTCCCTGAGCGGCGCGTGTCCGGGGTCCGTCCGCGGGGCGGCGGGGGCGGGCGCCTCGCTCCTGCTGGCGGCCGAGTGTCCCTGTGTGTGGCGCTGTGTCTTCGCTGCCCACAGGCGCCGGCAGTCCAGCAGCGGTTTGTGAGCCCGGCTCCTCTCCTCTCCTGGTGCCAGAGCCAGGGGGTCCGGGAGTCTTGGTTTTCTCCCGTCTCCCGCCCCCGTGTGTGTCCTCGGGCCCTGGCTCCGTCCCTCTCAGCACCAACTCCCGGATGGCATCGCGGGCACTCCGCCGAGGCCCCGTCCCGGCAGGGAGAAGCCGCAGGGGGTGTCGTGCCAGGCCACCTCGGCCTGCCAGCGCCTCCCCCAGCCCCAGCTCGCGTGCCCGTTTCAGGACAGGGGACAGGAGGCGAAAGTCCAGCGGCCAAACCTGGCCCTGGCCAGCTGGGCCAAAGACAAGGGTCAGCTACCCCCAGCCGCTCATCCGTCCTGGGCGGCGTTTGGGGCCTGATGCCGCCTTCACCCGCGGCTCCGAGCGAGGTCACGCTGCCGTCCTTGCTCGTGGTCACCCCCCACCCCCTGCCTGTGCGCTAGAAAGCAGGGGCTGTGACTTTGGCACAGCCTGGAGGCAGCACCGTGCCAAATGTGTGACTTCTCAAAAAACACTCCTGTTCGTTTTGGCGTCTCGTCTTGTTTTGTTTTGTTAAGTCACGGGAGGCTCAGGAGAGAAGCCGCTTTGCCAGGGAGGCAGGCGCAGTAGCCGGGGGCACGGCCGGGCCGCCGCCTCTGGTTCAGGCCGGCGTCGGGGGGAAGGGTGCTCAGCGGACGCCCGCCTCACCCCTGGGTCTGTCTCTGCCCCTGCAGGCCACGGGACGGACAGCCGGCCGGCCATGGCCATCTTCGAGCTGCTGGACTACATTGTGAATGAGGTGCGTACCCGGAGCCCCCGGCCCGGCTGCCCGGGGGCGGGGTAAGCCGTTTGGCTTGGATTTGCCCGCGTGACCCAGAGGAAGGAGCTGCAGGCACAGACCGGAGCCTGTCGCGGGGGGCGGGTGGCGGGAGCGCTTCCCTCATACACACGACTGAGCCGCGGGCACGGACGGGGGCGGCTCCTCGGGCCGGGAAAGGGCTGAGCAGGGCCTGACCCCGAGGCCCGCCCTCCCAGCTCGGTCAGGCCACCCTTCCCGGGCGCTGCGTGGGCCGCAGCGTGTTCTCGGTGGCCCTTCTGAGTCAGGGCGGAGAAACAGGGCGGCCAGGCCGCCTGAGGCCCTGGCTCGGTCCGGGGCTGGGCGTCCGGTGAGCCGCTCAGAGCAGGGTCAGTGATGACAGAACAGGACGGGCTGGCTCTGGTGACACAGCCCTGCACCTGGCAGCCACGCCCGGGCCCAGCGAGCACGTCTGTCCTCCCACCCCTGCTGGGTTTCACCGGGACCATTGGCCCACAGCCTTCCCTGACAGGGGCTTAGCCCCACACACAGCTGTCCCCACCCAGGCGCCTGTGTCCTGGCTTCCCCAGCTTCCAGGCCCGAACCTGGAACGAGCCGCCCCCCCCCCCCCCCCCCCCCGGTGCTCCCAACCCCCTGCTGGAGACAGGTGGCCCAGACAGTACGACGCACGTCTGTAAAGTGGGGGTGGGCCCTGTCCTTTCCCCCCACAACCGGTTGTGACCCTGAAGCCAGACCTTTCCAAAGAGAGCCCGAAGAGCCTGGCCGAGTTGGCAGGGCGGGTGGGGAAGCCGCTGGAAGACGGGGTGGGGAGGGGTGCCTCTCTAGCAATGAACGTGAAAGGACTGGGGCCAAGGGCGGTGCCTTCTGAGGGTCCCCGAAAAGTGCTGTGCTGTCCCCGCGGACGCGGGACTGGCAGGCGCCTTTCCCCGTGATTCCAGAACCGTCCTTGAGCATCTAACCCCCACCTCTCTGTCCGCCCACAGCCACCTCCCAAGCTGCCCAGCGGTGTCTTCACCCAGGACTTCCAGGAGTTTGTAAATAAATGGTAAGGTGCCACCGCCTCCAGCACGGTCTCGGGGCGGGCCGGGGCGGGATGCCAGGCCGCCAGGGGCCCCGCCTGCCTCCCGGGATGGCCGCCCACACCCTGGCCACCGACCCAGATGTGCACTTCCTTCCTGGTCCGGGGCCGGGCCCCTCTGCTGGGACCGGTGGGCGCTGCCGGTGGGTGGCCGTGCCTGGGGGGCACCTGGAGCTCACCCGAGAACCCAGATGGGTTCCCTTTCGAGGCTGCTGAGTCGTGGTATCCAGCTGGTGGCCCCATCCCGTCCCCAGAGCAGACGAGGATCACGGGCCGTTTGGAAACGATGCCAGCCACCATTTGGCCTCAGGCTGGTTTGAGCAACGGTTCTTAGGGGCAGTTCTGCTTTTCTGAAGGAAAAAGTTCCATTTTGACACTGGGACTCCCAAGTTGGGGACGTTCGTTAGCAGTGTAGCCGCATCGCCGCTGGGCCTGACGGAGCGGCAGCGGGGGCGTCCCCACGGCCTCGCCCCATCCCTCCTGCCCTCCCGTCCCCGGGGGCCGTGCCCTCCCAGCAAGGGGGAGGCGGAGCGGACTCCGTGCCTTGCTGCATCCAGGCTTCGGACCGGCCAGGCGTGGGGACCGGGCTGAGCCACCCCGGCTCCGCACGCAGGTCTCCGCGGCCACCGGCTAACGGCCCTGCCTTGTCTTCCCACCCCCCGTCCTCCTCTCCAGCCTCATTAAGAACCCAGCGGAGCGAGCCGACCTGAAGACGCTCACGGTGAGCGAGGCCGCGGGTTCCGGGCCCCGGGGGCGCCCCTCGGGGCGCGTGTGGGTCCCCTGCGGGTCTCCTTTGCTCCGCAGCGCAGCCGTGGCGCCCTTGGCTCCCGGAGGAGCGGGATGGCCCAGCTGTGCCCGTGGTCGGGGTGTCCGCGCCTGGGAGCGCCGGGGCCCTCACGCTTCTGTGCGGCTCCCGCCTTGGGCCTGGCGGGCCCCACAGATCGGGGAGACCCGAGGGCCGCCGGCCTCCCTGTGCGGCGCCCGGTGTCCCCGAGAAGCCAGGTGGGCGTCAACTCCCCTTCCCCCCGGCAGGGTGGGGGCGGGTGGGGCTGCCAGCCCGTTGACCTCCTCACCCACAGGCACCCTGCCGCTCTCCAGGCACCTCCACGACACGAGACCGTGAGGGTCACACCTGCTGGTTCTCGGTCTCTGGTGCCGAGCGCCAAAACACGAGCGTCTCTCGGTTATCGGAACGTGGTCTTTCCAGTAAGGGAGCCTCAGCCTTCCCACTTCCTCCAGTCAGCCTCCGCCTCAGGACCTTTGCAGAGGACAGTGCTTCTCCCCAGGGGACGTGTCCCGGGCCCCTCTCAGCTGGCCTGGCTGCTTCCTGGGGTCTCGCCTCAGCCCCTCCTCTGACGCGTCCCCAGACACCTTGCCCAGTCCCACATCCTCTGTTCGTTCTGGTGACGACCAGCGTCTCCTGGTCGTGGGCGCCACCGAGAACGCCGGGCGGGAAGGCTCTGTGCGCGGTGACTCTTCCGGAAAGCCTTCCGACGCGGGAGGTGTCCCAGTAACGTGTGTTAGAGGCACGTGTGACGTCACAAACGTCTGTTCGTTGTAAGATACACGAAAACCTGTGAAATAGAGAAACTGATGGATGGCGGGGCCCCCGCGGCGCCCCCCGGGACTCTCTGTCCCACTTCTACCCTGCCGTGGGACCGACTTTTTAACTTCCCTTCTCCCCCGTTCCTACCCCCTGCCTACAGGGCAGGCAGCAGCTGGGGGTCCGGGTGTCGCGTGAGGAGACCAGACCTGCTCCCGTGGACCCCGAGCCCCCAGGACCCACCCCTCCCAGCCCGGCCCGTGGGGAAAGCGTCGCTCACCCCCACCCCCACCCCCCGGCCTGCAAACCAGGAGCCTCGGGTACTGAGCTGTCCTGCGCAGGAACTGCCAGCCGCGTGCAGCTTTCTAAATTACTTGAACCGAAACAGAAGGCCTGGTTTGGCTCCTCAGCCACGGGAGCCACGGCTAAAGGCCTCGGAGCCTCCCGTGGCCAGTGGCTGCCGCAGCAGACAGAACGTGTCCGGGCCTTCGCTCTCCTCCCAGAGGCCCCCGTCGCTCCAGATCAGACGTTCTCACCCAGGGGTGACCGTCCCCGGGGGACACGGGGAGGTGCCTGGAGACGCTCGCGGGCGCTGGGGCCGGGGTGCCGCTCAGCCCCCCGCGGACGGTGCCAGGGGAGCCGCAGCGCCGGTGGGGGGGGGGGGGGGCACCTGGGCCCGAGTGAGCGGGCGCGGAGCGGCCTCCTGCCCGCGTCCCGGGCGCATCCGGACGGCCCGCCGGGCCGGGTCGTTGACGGGCTCCTCCTTCCCTTCCAGAACCACACCTTCATCAAGCGGTCCGAGGTAGAAGAAGTGGACTTCGCCGGCTGGTTGTGTAAAACGCTGCGGCTGAACCAGCCCAGCACGCCCACACGCACCGCCGTGTGACGGGGTCCCCCCGGCACCCCGCTCTCCCCCGCCCGCCCGCCCGTCTCCGGGGAGGGCGGCCCTGCTCCTGGCGTCTTCTCAGACCTGCTTCCTTAGGTTCAAAACAAAACAGGGAAAAGAAAAAGCAAACTGTGCCCATCGTACTTGTTCCATTTGTTCTGGGGGGTCAGCCCCTGGCCCAGTCCCAGGGCGGGAGAGCCGCCCGGGGAGGCAGCGCCAGCCCCGAGCCCTCCGCCCGCCGCCCACCGGGGGAGGAGGGGGTGGGGGTGGCACCAGGAGCCGGCCTCACTCTGTTCCCAAGGGATGCGGCCTCGGAGGGGACCTCTGGACACCGGCGTCCTTCACCGGACAGGGAGGGGTGCCCCCGCCCCCTCCCCCCGACGCCCAGCACTGTCCCTGGAGGTGGCCGTGGGGTCGGCCCCTCTGCCCTCCCCACCGCCTCTTGTCACTCAGCGTCCCGTGACCTGCGCCTCAGGAGGGACCCGCTCAGCCCCGCCCTGTGCTCAGGGGACAGACACTTCTGACTTCACGGCAGCGAGCCGGCACCCGGCAGAAAGGATGTGGCGGGTTTCCAAGCTGTCGGCGGAGCCAGCAGACGAGGCCTCTGCCGTCCCCGAGCCTGCGCACCGCCAGATGCGACCAGGTGGCTCCTCGTGTCCCGTCCGCTTTCCCAGATTCGGGAGTGACTGCCCAGGGCGGGTCACTCGGGCCGTCCGCGGGGTCAGCCGCAGCCGCTGGGAGAGGGAGGTGGTCCCAGTTCCTCGTCCGTCGGGGCCCGGCCGCGCTGCCCCTGGAGCCGCTTCTGAGACTTTCTGTCCTCGGAGCCCCGGAGAAGACGGAACTGGGAGCCGGGGGCTCCCCTGGACGCTGCCCGCGGGCTGGGACGAGCCAACGCTCAGCTTCGGGGAATCGCAGGAGGAGCCCTCGTCTCCTGTGGACACCAGAGAGACGGGTTGCTGGCTCCTTCGACCGGCTTTCAGGGTCCTCCACTTCCCAGATCCCCCAAAGTCTCACCTGGTCGGGAGGAGAATAAAGATAAGCGGAAGTCGACCGGTGTCGCTCTGTGGGGCCTGGTGGGAACATGGTCAGCATCCGGGCAGCGGGCCTCTGTGGCCTTGTGTCGCACACGCCCAGCCCGGCTGTGGCCGGCCAGGCCCCATTAACGGCTTGCCCTTTTCAAGGACTGAGAGACCGGGTCCCGAGGGCTTGGGGGGGATTTGGAGTCCCCCCCGGTGGGGTGAGGCCCGCAGGGTCGACGACAAGCTGAGAGAGGCTGATGCAAAAGCGGGGCGACCTCCAGGGTCAGGACCCCAGAGGGGTGGATGCCGCCCTGAGACCTCCCCTCCGCAGTGACCCGAGGCCACACCAGAGAAACTGGCACTTTCTCTCTCCATCTGCCCCAGACCAGGCTCCTGGAAAGCTGGGGTCTCGCCCGAGCCTTGGGGACCTAAGTGTCCCCTCCCCAACCCATGTCCCCTGCAGGCGCCCGGCAGTCCCCACCGGCCGCCAGACAGACCTGGTGACCGTCCCTGTTGCAAGGGGACAGGCTCCTCGAACACTTAAGAGCCGCTGGCTTGGGGGTCCGGGCAGGAGGTGGTGTCCAGGTGCTTCCAGGCCTGTCCGTGGCCCGTCAAGACGGAGCCGTTCGCGCAGCCGTGGCCCCTGGCTCCTCCTGGAGAACTCGGCACAGCCCGTACGGGAGCGGCACAAGGACACCCCCTCCGTGTCCGGGGCTCCTGTGGACACACGGGGGCGACGCCGGTGACCCCTGACACCCCCGCTGTCTGACCTCGTGGTCCAAAAACAAACCAGTCACGGAAGGAATCGTTTTGGGATCTCGCGCGTTGGGCGCTCCCTTCGTTGGTTTTGTGTTTTCTCCGCATTTGGTTTTTGGCGCTTGGTTTGGAGGAAGAAAATCCCGAGCGGGGGGCCCGTTGGTGTGGAAGCTTCTTCCGGCTGGATGTCTTCCTCCGTAGGAGCCGTACTGCACGCGAGCACGCGCGCCGTCCTCTACGTCCCCGGAGAGCCGGGCTCTTGCCCGTGGCGTTTGCGCCTCCGGTCCCGCTCCGTCCAGCCCTGTGGTCCGCGTCCCCTTCCCGGTGTGAGGAGCCCCAGGGCCCGCAGGGCGGAGCAGAAGGAGGTGTGTGGGGTCCCGGTGGCCCCGTGCACGTCACGCGGTTGGGGGGTCTAACCTCCCAGCCGCGCTTCACGCCCGGGAAACAAACGGGAAGGTAACTGCAGGGTCTGTTCGATTGGCCCCACTGTAGGCAGAATGTCACCGTTTGACCTTGTGTCCGCTATGGGAGAATGAGCAGCGTGGTCTCTGACATTCTCCTCTCCCCTCCCCCGCCGCCACGAAGTCTTGGGGACCTGGTAGGTGTTTTGCCCTCACGGCACGTCTCAGGCCCGGCACGTGTCGGTGCCGGTGCCACCCGCAGCCCGGGGCGGTGTTGGGCAGCACAGGCCCAGCTCTCCACGGGGATGACCTCGGCCCCTCAACCCCGGGGCCACAGGGCCACGCCTGGGACACCTGTGGTTGTCCCACGGGAGCTGGGGCCGGGGAGGCCGCTGCCCAGTAGTGCCCGGGGCGCCCCGCGGAGAAGGGTCGCGAATGGCCACGGTGGCCAGCGGCGGGTGAGGGGAGGGAGACCCTCCGTTAACTATTTGGAAAAGCGGCGGAGTCCGGGCCCTGCTCCCACGAGACCTCAGGGTAGACCCCTGAGGGGTCAGACGGTGCAAGCCAGGGTGAGCCCCGCGTGACTCCCCCCTCTCCCGCCCGCTCAGTGCATCTGTGTGTGTGTATTTATTATTTACTTTTAAGCCAGCTCCACGTGGGGCTCGAACTCTCCACCCCGAGACCACGAGGCGCCTGCTCCAGCGACTGAGCCCCTCAGTGTGTGCGTTTAAAGGGGCGCGGTACCCCAGGACCTCAGTGGTCACGTGATCGTGGAAGGCAGTCTCCTGGGGGGGGGGGGGTCAGTGGAGGCCCCAAACCCAGGGAGTCCCACCTAGGGCAGTCCTGCCCCCCAAGGGACACAGGGCGGTGTCTGGGGACATCTGTGGTTGTCACGACCAAGGTGTTCCTGGTATGGGGGGGAGGGGGGAGGGAGCCCGGGATGCTGCTTGGCCCCCAGAGCGCCCAGGCCGACCTCTGCAGGAACGACCCACCCCAGGGGACGCTGCCCGGCGGGGGAGCCTGATTCAGCCCCAACCCCTTCCCCAATTCGACGGTCCAAGAGGCCACGGTCGCCCAGCCAGCAAAGGTCAGCGCCGGCCTCGTCTGCGTCCCCGCAGCCCTGCCTGGACTTCCCGCGTCCACAGCCGGGGGTGCCGTGCGGCAGGAGGGAGGTGGGCAGAGGTGGCCCAGAACCTTCTGGAAGGTGGGGAGTTCGGAGGAGTGCGCTCAGCCAGCAGCCGGGGTGGAGGTGTGTGCCCCTCGCAGGAAGCCTCAGGTCAGAGGCGGAACTCGGCCTCCCTCTGTGGGCCGCGGACTCCGGGTTAACAGAGGTCAGAGGAAACTGTGACAGGGTTTCCCAGAAAGCGGGGTCCGCCGCGGGGTGGGGAGGCGGAAGGGGAAGGGGCCCGGCCCGCCCCCCCTCCCGGGCTCGGAGCTGACCAGGTGTGCGCGCCCCGGGCCAGGTGGGGGGAGGACCCGGCTGGCCGGCCATCCCCATGGCAACGCAGGGCCGGCTCCAGAGGAGGAGGGAGGAGGAGGAAGGAGGAGGAAGGAGGAGGAAGGAGGGCCGGAGGGAGAGGCCTGGGCCCCACGGCTGCCTGAACCGGGCCGAGGCTCGGTCTCGGGTTTCTGCCCGGCCTTCCCAGGGGACGGAGGGGGGCCCCGGAGGGAAGGACTTGGAGAACCAGAGGCCCCAGGTGAGGGAGGGACCTCGGCCCGCAGCCCCGGCTCCTCCCGTGAGACACCCACCCCACGGTGGTGGCCGCGGGACCCCGGGAGCCCCACCGCGTTGCTGCCCTCCCACCCCCAGCTCAGTGGCCTCAGGGAGGGTCCTGCCCCCCCCCGGGGAGCCTCCCTTGGCTCCCCACCCCACCCGCACGGGGTCAGCCCAGGCTGCCCCTCCCCCAGGAAAGAGCAGACCCTCTCCCTTCACCCCGGCCGCACCCCATAACGTGGGCGACACGTTCAGCAGCTCTCGGGACCCCTGTCCTTCCTCTCTGACCCCCACAGAGGCTGCGCGACTTGCCCAAGGTGACCTGGGACCCATGTGGAGGGTCCAACCTGGCCCGGGGCCAAACCCCGGCCATCCTGCCTGCTCCGCACTCGGTCACCGTCTTTTCCCGGGCTGTTCTGCGGTGGGGTCCACGGCCCGGCCACAGAGCTGGACGCAACTCCCAGCGCCCTCCAGCCTGAAGGCAAAGCGAGGCAGAACCCCACGGACTGGCTGTTCTCTCCGAGAACTGGCTACACACGAGGGTCGCCGAGGGCCCTCGGGGGCAGGGAGGGCCCCCCCCCCCCCCCAAGCAGGGAGCAAAGCTGGGCGGTGGGGCCCTAGAACACGGGCCCTGGAGATGGGCTGGCGGGGGGGGCGAGGCAGGGAGACGGGGTTCAGAATATTTCACGACTGTCCAGCAGAGCAGTGACCACCCCCCCAGTAGACGTGGGAAGGAACCTGGGGTCACGAGGCCCCCACTGTGCCTGGCGTTGACCCTTTCATCTCCGTCGCTGTGGTGGGACACAAGGAGGCCGGGACAGCGGCTGCCATGTCAACGTCCCGCTGGCCTTGGGCACGGGACCGGGTGGGGGCCGAGCGGGGAGCCAGGTCGCTTGGACGTCTGGCCAAGACACCGGTGCTTTGTGCCAGGGCCGGCTGCCGCCCGCGAGCCAGGCAGTCGTGTCACACGAAGGGGTTCAGGAAGACGAGTTAACGGGGAACACGATGCACAGAGCCCAGCACGGGGGGTCCAGTCCCAAGGGTGGCCGTCCCCTTGGGGGCCCTGCCAACCGTGCCGGAGGGGACATTCATGGATTGACAGGGGGGCCGGACCTCTGATTGCAAAACAAGTCACGGAGAGCTGGGTCCAGGGCAAGGCCTTGGACTGGAGACCCCCCCCTCGTCCTCCCCTGGGGCCCAGCCCTGAGGTCCGTCCCTCCACAAATACCCTGGTCCAGGGGGCCTGCCTCGTGTGGAAGTCAAGGCCGGCTCCTGAGAAGCTGTCCCGTCCTCCCTGCCCCCCCAAAAGACCAAGCCCACCCGGCACCGCTGTCCGCTGCCCCCACGGTCCCCGTTCTGCTCCCCTCTGAGCCTTGTCACACTCTGTTCCCTCTGCGCCTGCCCGGTTCCTGCTCACTGACATCTGCTCAGAATTCACCTTCTCAAGGCCAAGGCGTCTCCCCTGCTTCCCCACCCCAGGTGGCTGCATTCCCCCCTCCACTCACGTGCAAGCTCGTGCAGGGGTCAGTCGCCACACCGCTGTCCTGACACCCCGCTCCTTTCTTCCAGTGACGGGCTTGGATTTTTCCACGGGGACCCAGAAGCTCTCTAAGCACAGCCACGTCAGCACCCTCATGCCAGTTGCCCCCCTCCCCGGGGACCCAGGGTGCAGGTGCAGGGGCTGCCCAGGGGTCCTGGGGATGAGGATGGGAGAGAGGTGGGAGGGGGGAGAGGAAGAGCAAATCTCTCACTCGCTCTGGCCTCCCTGTCTGCACCTGCTGTTCCCCGGTTCTGGAAGGTTCTCTCTTCCGTCACCCCTCTCCACCCCCAAATCCTGCTCAAACTTCAGGCTCAGGACAAACATCCCAGCTCAGGACAGCCTTCTCCTTCCCCTTCTCCCCTCTCCCCTCCCCACCCCCACCCCCACCCCCACCCTCAAGGGCCGCCAGACCTTCCGGGGAACCTTCAGCACCACTGCTGGTGTGATTTTTCCGTCTCCCGTCTTTGTGGCCTGGGACTTGCTGGCGGGCTCTTCACCATGATACGTACATAACTCGGGCAGCAGGAGAGAAAAAGCAGGTGAACTTGGACTGATCACAACTAACTTGGTGCATGAAAGGGCACCATGCAGAGACAGCCCACAGAGTGGGAGGAAATATTTGCAAATCTTGTACACGGGAGGCGGGTCTAGTTGTAAGGATGTGCGAAGCAAGCGTCCTTACAACTGGACAACCAACAGTTTTCCCAACGAAAAAGCGGGCAGAGGATGTGAACGGACATCTCCCTAAAAGATGGCGTCCAAGTGGCCACTGAGCACACGAGCAGACCTAGTACTCAGTCTCCCTGCGGATGACACCTGGATCGGGGCTGGGTTTCTGGCCGGTCCACCGAGGGGTGGGGTCTCGACACCAGGACCTGGGAGGGGAGTTAGCAAGGCCCAGGCGGGGGGTCCTGAGGTTGGGGGTGGGGAGGCATGCCTGGGTGATCGCCTGGGTGTGCCGTTCCCTGTCTTACCCCACATCAAAAAGCTGTTCCCTGTCTTACCCCACATCAAAGGCGGGGAGCCTGGGCGGGGGGGGGGGGGGGCGCAGTCGGTTAAGCGGCTGACTTCAGTTCAGGTCATGATCTCACGGTTCGCGGGTTCGAGCCCCGCGTCGGGCTCTGCGCTGACAGCTGAGAGCCTGGAACCCGCTTCGGAATCTGTGTCTCCCTCTCTTGCTGCCCCTCCCCCACTTGCGCTCTGTCTGTCTCTGTCTCTCTCACATAAATAAATATTAGAAGAGTTTTTAAAAATAAATAAACATTAAAGAAAATTAACAAACAAACAACTAGCAGGTGGCTCCCGGATGACGGAATCGGACACTGTAACTGTGATTTCTCTGTCTCCTTCCCTGCCTGGGGACGCCGTGCCCAAGGCGGGGCAGGACACAGGCACAGGTGCAGGGGGGCCACCGGCCCACGTGGGCTAGGAGGAAACCCCTGTGCCACCCTCTTTCCCCTCCCGGCCTCTCCCCTCCCTTCCCCACCTCTCCCTTTGGTCTGCTCAGCTCACCAAAGCCCTGCAACCCTCTGCCTTACAGGGAAGGGACCGCTTTCCGGCCCGCCTGGCCCCTGCCCTGTGTCCGCCAGCCCCTGAGGTTCTGGGAGCCTCTGGTGTCCTCAGTGGGGACCTTCCGGGTTCACGGTGGGGCCAACCTACGGGGCAGGGAAGGGGTTCCCCGGAGCCCAGCAGAGACCTGGAGAGCCCGGGTGCCAGGGCACCTCCGCTGGGTGCCCCTCACCCCACAAAACGCAGGGTCCCCGAACATCACTCGCCGTGGGCGGACACGCTCTCATCAACACTTTGTTTTGGTCACCTCAACACCTGGTAGCCCGGGCTGGAAACAGTCCAGACGTCCAGCAGCTGAAAAACAGGTACACATGGTGTGTCCACCGCGCACGCGCACGTCCACAGATGCACGTGTCCCCCGCGCACGCGCACGTCCCTCGGCCGCGAGCAGGAGCGAGGCGCCCACCCCCGCCGCCCCGCGGACGGACCCCGAACACACGACGCTCAGGGAGGGAACCGGCCACGAGAGGCCACGCGGGGTGTGGGTCTGCGTGTGTGAGACGTCCAGGACGGGCTCATCCACGGACGGGAACGGGGCTCGTGGGGGCCGGGGGCCGGGGGCGGGGTGGGGATGGCAGCTAATGAGGACAGGGCTGCTTTTGGAGCGATGGAATGTTCCAGAATTAGTGGTGGCGGTTGCACAGCTCTGTGAACGCGTGAACGTACTAACAACCAGTGAATTGTACTCTTGAAGTGGGTGAGCTGTACAGTATGTGAATTATATCTCAATAAAGCTGTTATTAAAAAAGCAAGCCACCCTCTCCCATTGGTTCACGCTCTATCCTGCCGGAGCCTCAGGTGACTCCCCGGTCCTGTCTGGCGAGTCCTCCACGAGGCCCTGGGCCCTGAGCTGCGGGGGGGGGAGAGGTGACGGGGCCCGGTTCCTCCCTGGCTGGGAAGGCAGTGGCTCTGTTCCCGGGCTGTGGACCCCCCGACTCCGCAGAAGGGCCGCAGGGTCCTGGGTGGGGCGGGTGGGACTGAGGCACAAGGCCACGCCCATTTCACAGACAAAAACACCGAGTCCCTGAGACAGGCAGGTGTGCAGCTGGGCCGCCAGCCTGGGGCTGCCAGACAGATGCCGTGGTGGCAGGTGGCCTCGGGGACACTGTCCTCCCCCCCCCCCCCCCCCAGCACACACATCCAGGCCGGGGCTCAGACCACATGGAGCCTCCTTCCTAGCGGTTTCTGGGCCAAGGGTCCCTTGCTGGGTGACGTCAGCTGACATGACATCCTGTTCTGCCTTGCACCCCGCCCCACCGGCTCCCACTGGGGACATCGCGGGGCTGTCCTTGGCGTTCTCTGGTGGACGTGACGCTCGGCCCCACTTCAAGGCGGCGGGCGTGGGGGCAGGAGCCCGGAGGGAGGAGGTTGCCCGCCCCGCCCGAGGTCACGTGGAGAACTTGACCTTGACCCCTTGACCTTGACCCCAAGAGTGGGGGGGGGTGCGGTGGAGGCTCGGGAGAGGGAGCTGCAGGTGGCGCCCGGCGGGACCCTGTACCTGACGGCCGCCCCGTGCTCTCTCCACCCCTCGTTCCGCCGCTGTGGCTCTGCCCGAAAGTGAAGTCCGGTGACAGCAAAGTGAAACCGAAGCCTCAGCCCGCCGGGCCAGCCCCAGGAGGGCCGGGGGACAGGGGCGGCTGCCGGGCGGCCCACGTGGCAGGCGCCGGATGGAGGGCGGAGCCTGGCGTTCAACTGCGCTGATTTTAAAAAAAGAAAGAACTCGGACCAGAAGTGCGGCCTCGTCCTGCCGCCCGCCCCCGCCCCCCGCGGCCTGCTCTCCTCTGCCCGCCGCCTCCCAGGGGGTGGGGGACGCAGGGCCAGGACCCGGCCTCGTCCCCTTGGGGTCACGGAGGCGAAGCCGGCCCACGGGGCCCCTCCCTGAGGCGTCCCGTCACCGCCCGGTTTCAGGCCCATCGCACGGACGGAGAGCAGGGGCCCCCGGAGCGAGACCGGCCGCCTCTCTGGGGCGGAGGGGGCAGAGCGCAGCAAGGGGGCTCAAGTCCCGGGTCGCGGAGAGCCAGGGGGCAGCGCTTTATCCTCCTGCCGAGCACCCAGAGGGAGAGGCCCCAGGCGCGCTTAGCAGCAGGCAGGATTGAAGTTAGACCCAGGCCAGGGTTTCTCGCCCTCAGCACCGTGGATGTTTGGGGCCACATCATTCTCGGGGGGGGGGGGGGCGCTGAACGTCACAGGGGGCTCAGCAGCATCCCTGGCCCCAACCCTCCAAGCCGGGAGCCACCCCTTAGGGTCACAACCACTAATGCCCCCCCCCCCCCCCGGGAGGGAGTGGGGTGGGGGTAGGCGGGTGGGGATAGCAGCCTGACTCACGTGACCCACCACCCTAAGCAAATTCTTACTGTGTGGGGCCAGGCCAGGGAGAGAGCCGCAGAGACTGAGCCGTGACCCAGGCCCCAAAGGCAGGCAGGCTGGCCGCCCCGAGCGCTGGAGCGCTCTGTCGAGGTTCTGAGAGGCCCCAGGGGGTCCCCGTCCAGCCTGGGAGCGAGGGGGGCATCCAGGAGACCAGGACGCAGGTGGAGGGAGAGGCCAGAGCTAGGTGCAAAGGCCCATTGCACAGGTAGGAATACTGAGCGGCAAGGTGGCGTAAGGGACAGCGGGAGGGCCGGAATCACCCGCCTTCCTCTAGCTCCCAGACCAAGTCTAAACTGCCTAAGTGAGGTGCACCAGCCCCCCCCACCCCTCCCCGAGGTACAAATGGGCCAGGCATCTCCCCAGCCGCTGAGAGTTCAGAGGCTGCTGCTTGGGAAAGATTTCCCCTGTGAGGCTCAGGGGCTGTGCCGGGGGAGGCCTCCGGGCGCCGGGGGGCAGTCGGGCGCTCCACGCGGCCTCGATTTGCCAACAAGTACTGAAGTGTTCCCGGTACTTGCACACCTGGTTTGGCCACCCCGGGCGTGCTGGTTAAATGTTAGCTCTTCCCCAGGAGCACCTCTGGGAGGAGCCCCGGGATCTGGGAGGAGCCTGACTGGGAGGAGGCTTTACCGGCCACCGCGGGAGCCCTGCGGAGGGGCTGGCTGCCTGGTGGCGGCCCGCAGGCCTTCCGGGTGCCCGCGCACCTGACACGCAGGGCCCCTGCCCACGGAGTCAGCACCACGACCCCAGCAGGACCCTCGAAGGCTGGCGCCAGAGGCCGGCCCCTCGTCCCGTCCCTGTGGTTGGAGGAAGCAGTTTGTGCCCTTGCTGGGCGGACAGAAAAGGGCGGCCTCTGTGCAGCCGGACCCTGATGTGTTTGGCTTTTCTTTTTTCAGTCTTAATAGAACGAGAGAGAGAGAGAGAGAGAGAGAGAGAGAGCCGAACTCTGATACTTTTATTGTGTAAAATCTACGTACGTCACCATCGTCACCATCTCCAAGCGCACAGCTCAGGGGCATCAAGGGCACTCACTGTCGTGCAGCCGCCCCCGCCATCCGTCTCCAGAACCTTCCATCTCCCCAGACTGAGACCCTGCCCCCATGAAGCACGGCCTCCCCACCCCTGGCTCCCACCATCCACTCTCTGACTCGGTGGACGGGACTCGTCTGGGGACCCCCCGTGCGTGGGGTCACGCGGGACGTGTCCTTCTGTGTCTGGCTCCTGTCCCTGCGCCCAGTGGCCTCCGGGTCCGTCCACGCAGTGGCAGGCGGCAGGACGTCCTTCCTTTCTGCGCTGAGGAATATTCCAGCGTGTGGCTGGACCGCACTGTGTTCTTCCCTCATCCATCAACAGACACTCGGGTTGCCTGCATCTTTTGGCCACTGTGAACATGGCTGTACAAACACCAACATCATTTTAGGAACCGAACTTTGTTTTGGATTCTCTGACTCAGGCCTCAGCAACCCTGTTGGGCGCTTTGGAGCTAAATGGAATCAGAAGTGTGGAACTCACCTGCCTGCCTGGGGCCAGAGCGGACCGTGAGCGGACCAGACCCAGCGCGGCTGGCCAGGCCGGGCAGCGGGCGGAGGCTTAGATGGGACATGAGCTGGTCTGTCATCCCTCCCTCTGGTCCACCCCAGAATGAATTCCGTCCTCCGCAGGTCAGCCCCACAGAGAACCCCCGGTGAGGTAGGCCTGGCTGTCAGTCTGTCTGTCTTTCCTTGTGGGACGTGGCTTCCTGTCTCCCTTCCCCATCTTGGTCTTGTCCCGGAATGGGTTTGGTGAGACCACCACCTCCCTTGGGCTGAGCACTAGACCTCCAATATTATGACCTGAAATCACATTAGCTTTTTCAGAAGCCCAGCTATGCTATTGGTTTTGAGTTTCTTTTTTTTTTATTTTAACGTTGATTTATTTTTGAGAGAGAGGCAGAGACAGAGCACAAGCAGGGGAGGCTTAGTGAGAGGGGGAGACACGGAGTCCGAAGCAGGCTCCAGGCTCCGAGCTGTCAGTGCAGAGCCCGACGCGGGGCTGGAACCCACGAACCGTGAGATCACAACCTGAGCGGAAGTCGGACGCCCAGCCGAATGAGCCCCCCCAGGCGCCCCACCACTTTCAACCTTTTCTCAGGGTGCAGCTCAGCGGCATCAGATACTCCCACACTGATGTAGCCATGCCCACCACCCGTCTCCAGAACTTTCTCACCTGCCCAGACTGAACATCTCGTCTCCGTTTGCTCAGCTGGCTTTTGAGAACGCGCCCAGACCTTTACGGCCCTCCCAGGAGACCTTCTGTTTATTTGGCTGTTTTGCGTCGTCTACCCCGGATCCAGATGTCTCTCTGTTCTTCCAGACGCGTCTCCCGAACGGCCGATCACTAGCCTTCGGCACGTCAGCACCTTTACTCAGGTCGCTGGTAAACACAACAGGGGAGAGCTAGCTAGCTGGGTAGGTGGAGGTGTTTTTGCGCACGCCCGCACCATGGCCAAGTCCTAATCTCCAGTACCCCAGAACGTGACCTTCCTGGGAAATACGGGTATTGAAGAAGATGTCCTTAGTGAAGTGACCGTGAGGTCATCCTGGAGTCGGGTGGACCCCTACTCCGATATGACTGCTGTCCTCATAAGAAGGGGGCCTTTGGACACAGAGACCGACCTGCACGGGGGGAAGGCAGGGAGACGGCCGTCGGTCTGCAAGCCAGGGAGCCCCTGAGGTTCCCGGAGGCGAGGAGAGAGGCCAGGAACACATCCTTCCCTGGGGTCTTTGGAGGGAGCCTGGCCTTGCTGACGCCTTGACTGTGGACGTGCGGTCTCCAGACGTGAGAGGGTATGTGCCTCAGCTGTCCTGTGGCGCCCAGCCTGTGGTTCCCTGTTGTAGCAGGTGCCAGCAAGGGGACTTAATATTTTCTAGGGTCGTTATCAGAGGAGGGGTCAGAGACACCTTGGAAGAATGCCATCCTGCTGGTTCTGGATGGAGGGAGGAGGTCGTGGGTCTTTTCAAAACTAATTGCAGGGGCGCCTGGGTGGCTCGGCCGGTTGAGCGTCCGACTTCGGCTCAGGTCACGATCTCGCGGTTCGTGGGTTCGAGCCCTGTGCTGACAGCTCAGAGCCTGGAGCCCGCTTTGGGTTCCGTCTCCCTCTCTCTGAGCCTCCTCCACTAGTGCTCTCTTTCTTTCTCTCAAAAATAAACATTAAAAAAATTTTTTTAATACATAAATAGGGGCACCTGGGCAGCTCAGTCAGTTAAGCGCCCGACTTCGGCTCAGGTCGTGATCTCACAGCGTGTGGGCTGGGGCCCCACCTCGAGCTCTCTGCTGTCAGCACAGAGCCTGCTTCGGATCCTCCGCCCCCTCTCTCGCTGCCCCTCCCTCCCCTGCTCGCGCTGTCTCTCAATCTCTCTCTCAAAAATAAATAAGCACTAAAGAAAAAACCCTCTTTAAAAATAATTGCATTATGGGGCGCCTGGGTGGCGCAGTCGGTTAAGCGTCCGACTTCAGCCAGGTCACGATCTCGCGGTCCCTGAGTTCGAGCCCCGCGTCGGGCTCTGGGCTGATGGCTCAGAGCCTGGAGCCTGTTTCCGATTCTGTGTCTCCCTCTCTCTCTGCCCCTCCCCCGTTCATGCTCTGTCTCTCTCTGTCCCAAAAATAAATAAACGTTGAAAAAAAAAATAAAATAAAAAAAAAATAATTGCATTATGTCGTTTATATATATTTAAGACCAACGATAGAAGTAAACGTATCCATATACTTGCACACACACACACAGGCAGGTCTAGGGACACCCCCAAGCCAAGGCCACCCTCTCCCTGACACTCCTTATCCAACTGTCCACTGCCCCCCCACTCCCGAAACCTGGCAAGCCCTTCGGGTTCTAGGCCTCCCGTCCCCCCACCCCCGACATCGGACCCAGCAACAGCTCTTTTCCACCTGACCTGCGGAACAGACCCGTTCTGGGGCGTCCGGGTGGCTCAGTCGGTTAAGCTTCCGACTCCCGATCTCAGCTCAGGCCGTGACCTTGCAGTTCGTGAGTTCGAGGCCCGCGTCAGGCTCTGTGCTGGCGGCGTGGAGCCTGCTTGAGATTCTGTCTCTGCTTCTCTCTGCCCCTCCCCTGCTTGTGTTCTCTCTCTCTCTCTCTCTCAATAAACAAATAGACCCCAAATACAAAACAGACTCGTTCTTCCTGCTGCCGCTGTGACCTCCGTCTATGCTCCCCAGATGCCCACACCAGATCCCCGCCGGCCTCTCCGTGGCCTGTGTTGGGTTCTCACACAGCCGTCGGCCGGCCTAACCGAGCATAAAGCTGGACAGTCACGTGCTCAAAACAACACTAACTCTTTCAGGTTGACTTCTTTTTTATTTTTTACTTTTTTATTGTGATCATGCATACGTGGCATAAAATGTACCATTTCAACCGCTCTTGCCTGCATAAGTCACTGACCCCCACTCTGTCGTGCAGCCGCCCCCGCCATCCGTCTCCAGAACCTTCCATCTCCCCAGAACTGAGACTCTGCCCCCAGGAAGCACGGACTCCCCGCCCCCTGCCCCACCCCTGGCTCCCACCGTCTACTCTCTGTCTCTGTGGACGGGACTCCTCTGGGGACCCCCTGTGCGCGGGGTCGCGCGGGACGTGTCCGTCTGTGTCCGGCTCCTGTCACTGCGCACGGCGTCCTCCGGGTCCGTCCACGCGTTGGCAGGCGGCAGGACGTCCTGACTTTTTAAGGCCGAGTAATATTCCAGGGTGTGGATGGACTGCACCGTGTTAATCCATTCGCCTATCGCTGGGTCATTCGGTGGTTTCCACATTTTGGTGTTGTAACGCTGCCGTGAATACTGGCGTTGCTTTGCGTTTTAAAAGTCCGCAATTGGGGCGCCTGGGTGGCTCAGTCGGTTGAGCGTCCGACTTCAGCTCAGGTCACTATCTCGCAGTCCGTGGGTTCGAGCCCCGCGTCGGGCTCTGGGCTGATGGCTCGGAGCCTGGAGCCTGCTTCCGGTTCTGTGTCTCCCTCTCTCTCTGCCCCTCCCCCGTTCATGCTCTGTCTCTCTCTGTCCCAAAAATAAATAAACGTTGAAAAAAATTAAAAATAAAATAAAAAATAAATTAATTAATTAACCAAAAAGTCCACAATCCACGTACCCCAATATTCACTCTTTAGAGTCTAGAAGTCAGTGGTTTTCAACCTAATCTTAGAACATTTTAATCACCCCTAAAGGAAACCCCATTCCCCCTTGGCAGTCACTGTCTCTCACCGGCCCCCACGAGCCCCCTTCCCGTCCGTGGATGAGCCCGTTCTGGACGTTTCACACCCACGGACTCCCACCCCAAGTGGCCTCTCGTGTCGGGTCCCCTCCCTGAGCGTCGTGTGCTCGGGGACCGTCCGCGGGGCGGCGGGGGCGGGCGCCTCGCTCCTGCTCGCGGCCGCGGGATGTGCGCGTGCGCGGGGGACACACCCGAGTGACGTGCGCGTGTATAGATGGACACGTTGTGTTTACGCATCCATGAGTCCACGGACGTCTGGACGGTGTTGAGTTTGGGGCTGTTACAAGGAACGCTGTTGCGGATTTTCGCGCACGAGTTGCTGTGTGGGCCAGATGCTGTCATTTCTCTTGGATACACACGTAGGGTCCCCCGTTAACCTCTGGAAGAAGTGCCACAGCTGTGCCGCTGTGCGTTCCCACCACTCGTGGTGCTGGTGGCAGGGGGGCGGGGGTTCCGGCCTCTCCCCAATCCCATCGACACTTGTTACCGACCTTTTTCACTCTCCCCATCCCAGCAGGGGTGAGGTGGTGTTTCATCGTGGTTTTGATTTGCATTTCCCTGATGACTAATGATGTTGGGCAACTCTTCATGAACTTTATGGTCCGTTTATGTATCTCTTTTGGAGAAACGGCTGTTAAAATCCTTCGCCCGGTCGAAACAATTTGGTCACTTTGCCTTTAGTGTCGAGTTTCAGATTTCTTTGTAGGTTCCGACCAGTCGGCCCTTATCGTATCTGTGATTTGCGAAGCTTCTTTCTCTCCCCTTCGGTGGGTGTTTCTTTCACTCCCTTGATGGTGTTCTCTGAAGCACCAAAGTTAAGGAATGTTACTTGAAAGATATTTTAAATTTCATGGCAAATAACGTATGCATTGGGGCGCCTGGCCGGCTAAGTCGGTAGAGCATGTGACTGTTGATCTCGGGGTTTTGAGTTCGAGCCCCCCGCGGGGCGTAGAGAATACTTAAAACAATAATATACGCGTGGTACGGGATTCAGAAGATCAGAGACAGTGAACAGAAGGTCTCTGGCCCTGCTCCCCATCCTCCTGAGAGCATCCCCCAGAAGCTATCCCCGCTCATGGTGACAAGAATTACCTGCTCAAAATCTACAAATTTGCAGCCTGGCCAACGCAACCTGAATTCACGTCCACCCAATGCCTCGCTGTGCGTCTTTGGGAAATTATTCAACTTCTCCTCCTCCGGGTCTCGGCGTCATCATCCCGTACCTCAGGGTTGACAATCGATGCTGCACAGGGGGACCGACATCGCAGGCGGAGACAGAAGTCAGAAGAGCAGAGCTGACTGACGTTACCACCGACCCTGGAACGAGTTAGTTTGGAGACAAGTGCCCGCTATTTGTCAATTTTCGTATTGCTCTGTGGCTAAGACAGAGCTGGTCAGGTTGACACGCCCCAAGAAGCCTCTGACGGGGGTGGGGGTTCTGCCGATGAAGTAACAAACGCTATGAGTGCGTGTGGATGTTTCAGCTCTGAAAGGTGGGTTTCAATCCAGCGCTGCCCTGGCCAGGAACGGGAGGGGGGTGTGGCCCAAGAGGAGCAATAACACCGACAGAATGACATCTAGGCTGTACTAACGACTTCCGCCACACTGTGCTGTTGAAGATCGTTACCCGTGCCACCTTGTCTCTCCCCTGTTTACAACCCTAGGATGTCCGGGTCATTATTTTCTAAAGGACGCTGAGGATCAGAGAGGTTAAGTAACCTGCCCAAGGTCACACAGTAACTCAATCTCTTATGCTCTATGAACTCTAAAAATAGTATCTACCTGGGTAATGTGGGGGGAGGGGAGGGAGTAGGGTCTGAGGAATGGGGGTCAGGACAAAGCTTTGCCTCCCTTCCTGTTTTCACTGCAGGGACTGGAGTGAGCATGGGGGGGTGGGGCGGGGTATGCCAGCCCGGCACATCCTTGGAGGAGCCACCCCCAGCCCTTCTGGCAGGGTCCAGAGTCAGGTGGAATGCTGGATTTGACGCCCTGGCCCCTTGCCCCTCTCTGGGCCTCAGTTTTGTCATATGTAAGATGGAAATTATGTAACTCCTCCTTCTCAGGGCATAATGAAGTTTAGCTTCAATGCCAATCTTCTGTACGCGTCTATATTCATTCCCTGCCCCTCCTGAAGCGGTTTATCCCCTGTGGAAAAACGGTGCAGGATATTCAGGGCTGCATGGTACAGGAGGGGAAACTGAGTCACCCGGAGGGTGGAGCTTGCGGGGAAGGGGGTGAGGCCATTGAGGAGCAAGGCCCGAGCTCCAGTTATCTGCAGGAGTCCAGGCACAGCCCTGAGACCTGCAAGTTGTGTTTCTGCCTGGCCCTTCTGTCCTAAGGCTGATGGCAGCCTGGTTTAAGGAAGGAAAACGGGCTTATATCCCAGGCAGGGTCGTTAGAGCAAAGTCCCTGGGTTCCACCCTCACCGGGACCCACACGGCCCCTCCCTCAGTCCCTTCCTACCTACTAGGGGCTGGTTTCAGTCCTGGGGCTGGCACTTCCCCTCTGGGGGCCTCCCGGGTTTCCCCTAGAAGCCAAATTATTATTACAAAAGTCGATTCAACCCGTTTGGGAGTTGAAAGGCGCCTTTAATATGTTGGGCGAAGAAGCAATAAAGTACCAGGGGCGGTGGGAAGCTTTGAAGTCCGAGAAGGACAGACCCCATCCGCTTCACCCATGGCAGGGCCGGTAATGGTGGTGATAATGATGATAACAGTAAATAATAATGATTATAACGCGATTGGATGTTAGAATGGAGGTAAACAGGACCCGGGACAGAGCCAGCCACTCGAGAGGCGCTCGGTAAAAGGCGGCTATAAAGCAGGTGTCAGCCCTCTCCGTCCGAGGGAAGGAGGAAGGGGAAACTGAGGCCCAGAGCCCCTCGCGCGGCTGATCGCACCGGCCGGCCCTCCCCAGGCGCCTACTGTGTGCAGCGGGCAGCCGGCCGGGCCGGGTCAGGCCGTTCTCACCGCGCGGCCCCTCCTCCCCCTCCCCCGTGCCCCGCCGGACCTCTCCCACGACCGGGGAGGAAGTGGGAGAAATGGACAGGGAAAAAAGTCGGGCTGAGCCAACGCCTCCCCACTCCCCATCTCTGCCCCTCCGGAGCCACGCAGACCCTTGAGCGAGCGGCCCGCAGGACCCAGACGTCCGGGGCCCGGTCCCCGTCCAGCCCAGCGGCCCGCAGTTGGGTGGGGGAACTCGGAAAGCCGGGAAAACAACCGCCCAGCCCGCCCCTCGCCAACCCCTTCCCCCGCTACGCCCCTGGCGCAGCGGGCGGAGGCGACTCTTTTATATAATCGCGGGCAGGCAGGTTGGCTGTTTCATTTAGGGACCCGGGAGCCCAGCGGACCCAAGCCGTCAGTCGAAAACCCGCCCCCGGGTCCCTTCTGCGGCGGGGCAAACTGAGGCCCCGGGAGGGCCGGCGCCTGGCCCGGGGTCCCCGCTCCCTCGCCCCCCCCCTACCCCCAGCGGCCCAGGCCGCCGCGACCCACGCCCGCGTCGGTCCTCGCAGTGCGCACAGCCCTCCCCGCCCCCGCTGCCATCCTGCCACGCCCCGGGCGTCGGGGGCAAAGCCCGCGCCCCCCCCGCACCCGCCCCTGCGCAGAGGCTGGGGGCCTGTTTATCTGGAGGCCCCCACCCCCCTCCACCCCGGGGGGCCCGCTCCCCCCGCGCCCCGGGGAGCTCTGGGGCCAGATAAGCTGGCAAGCTGGCACGGCGCCGCGCAGCGGGGCGGAGAGGTCAGAGGAGGGGGGGCGCGCCGGGGGCGGGTTGGACCCCCCCCCCCCCACCAACTTGACAAAACCTAATAACAGCCCGGTCTCCCCGGCGCAGCGGGCGAAGCCCCACGGGAGGGCAGAGACGTGGCAAGAGGGGACCTGCCGAGCCTGTTCTGGCCTCCGAGGCCGGGGTGGGGGGGGCGGGCTGGGCGTGGGGGGGGGCCGGCGGCTGCGGCACCTTTAAGACAAGGGAGGACCCCTCTTGCCCTCGGAGAAACCAGGAAGGGAGTCGCGAGCATCATACGGGGCTTTGGCTGTACTGTACAGTTACTGTAGGGGCAGTGACGCCGCCGCCGCCGCCGGAGCGAGGGAGCGACGAGTGGAGAGCGCGAGAGGCGGAGAGCGAGAGACGCGGACCCCGGAGGCGAGCGGCCGAGGAGCCCAGTCCCAACTCCGGGCCCCGGCCCCTCGCGCCCCGGCCCGGCCCGGCCCCGGCCCGGCCGCGCGAGGTAAGTCAGCGCCCGGCGCGGCCCCCCGCACGGGGTGCAGGGCGGGGACGGGCCGGGGGCGCTGCGCCCACCTCTGCCCTCTCGGGAAGGGGAGATCCGGGAAGCCGCGGACGTTCCGCAAGTTTCAGAGGAGGGGGTGGTTGGCAGCTGCCCGGAGGCTGGGAGCGCCCTGGATCCCGAGCGCGGGGAGGGGGCGCCGCCCGGGAAGGGGGATTGGGGGCGAAGTGCATGGGCTTATGCCCCAGCCCCCCCCCCCCCCCCGCCCCAGTGCATGGCTTTTCGGGGATCCCAGACGCGCGGGGAGCGGGGGAGGGGAAGCGGGGCCGCATTGAGGGTGGGGGGGAACCGGCGTGGGGAGATAGGGGGGCGCGTCGCGTGCTAAGTTTGCAGCTAGGTACTGGGGGTGCTTTCGCCCCCCGGGGGCCTATTCGGTGCTGCGTGCATACGTTGGAGTTGGCCAGGATTGAGCTCCATGGGGGATGGGGGGGAGGGGGCTGAAAAAACAGGGAGGGGGGCTTTGCAAAGGAGGGGGAAGGGGTGGAGTGTCCCGGTGGGCGGGCGCGGCCGCGGGGGCTTCTGGACGCCGTAGTCCCTCCACCGCTTGCGACTGGCAGGTGGCAGGCGGCTGGGACTACAAGTCCCAGGGTGCCTCGCGCCGGCGGCCCGCCGCGGTCCGCGGGTAGGGGCGGTGCGGAGGAGGGGCGGTGAGCGGCGGGCCGGCGAACCAATGGGCGCGGACCGATCGCGCGGCGCGGCGCGGGGGCGGGCCGAGCCGGCCCGGAGGCGGGGCCTGAAGCCGGGCTCCCCTCGCCGGGGGCCGGTGGCGGTCCCCGGCTTCCGGCTGCGCGGCCCGCGGGCCGGCCCCCTCCCCGCCCCGGGGCCCCTCCCCGCCTGGTTGTGTAACCGTCCCCAGCCCCCCTCCCCTCGGCCCCCCGCCCCGGTAGGGGGGGGGGTCACCCACCCGGCGCTCCCCGGGGAGGGCGGCGGCCCCAGCGGCCGCGCGGCGCAAGCGAGCCCGGGGATGCGCGGCCTAGTGCAGGCCGGGCCCGGGCGTGGGGGAGGCGGGCGGGCGGACCCAGATCCGGGGTAATTTGCATCGCCCTCCCCCCAGCCCGGGTGGGGATTGGCCGCCGGCGGCGGGGGGTGGCGCGGGGCCAGGCTCACTGCCGCCTCCCGGCCCCTCGGAGGGAGCCAGCCCAGCCGCAGCCGCCGCCACCGCCGCCGCCGGGGCCGGGCCCCCTCGCCGCTGCCCCGGGAAGGAGGTAGGAGCCCCCCACGCGGGCGGTGCGGCGGGGGCCCGCGGGCCGGGGCGGGGGCCGCGCGCTGCGGCCGGGGCGGGGGAGGGGGCCGCTTCCTGCCCCCGCCCGGGCCTGACTCAGCCTTGGGTGGGGGGACAGGCCTGGCCCCTTGCCCCGCCCGCGCGGCCGCGCGGCTCCGGCCCCGGGGGAGGGGGCGGAGAGCACCCCTCTCCTCCCGCCCGCGCCCCCAAAGCGCGTGACCCCGTCTCCTCTGGCTCAGACCCCCCCCCTCCTTCCCCTTGACGCCACCACCACGTGCGAACCCTGAGTCCCGGCAGAGGAGGGGGTGAGCTGGTGGGATCCGGCCCCCTCCCTCGCCCTTCCTCCCTCCCTGGCTTGGGAACCAGCCCCCTCCCCCAGTCCCGGGCCTGGAACCAGGCAGGGGCCTGAACTGAGCGCCGGGGCCGGTGCACCCCCCCCTCCCCCGGGCACAGGCCTTTGCGGGTTCTGGGTGGCACTGCTGGCTGGGGAGCCCGGTGGACCGCAGCAAGAGACTGCTGTCCGACCTGGCTGGGGCACCCAGTGGGCGCCCACTAAATGTTTGGGGAATGCAGCCAGCAGTGGAGTGAGCCGGCAGGGGAGGCAGACAACTCCTCCCCCCACCCCCCCAAGCTGGGCGGCGGAAGTGAGAGAGGTGCTGGTGCCCCTTCCCCGGGTGTGCCCACCTGGTTCACCCATGGGTGGCAGGCTTCGTTTACTACGCACCCCCTCCCCCTGCCAGCTGCCTCCAGGAGCAGGGCCGGCTGGAGAGGGCATCCGGGATTCCATGTCAGCGCCCCCCCCCCCCCCCCCCCCCAACACGGCCAGGGCGTAACCCTGAGTGTGCCGCTCCCACACTGGGGGGGCCCTCCGCAGGACCAGCCGATCACTTCCTATTGGCAGAGCTGGTCTTGGGAGAGGTCCGGGGAGTCCAGGCCCGGCTCCGTGCAGGGGGCATTTTCCCCTGGGGGCCACCCCCGCTGGGGCCCCTAGAGCGCACCGGGCCTGGCACTTGTCGGCTGGGCTCGGGGCTCTGTTTACCGCCAGCCATCGCTGTGGAGACGGGAGCCTAGGGGAGAAGGGGGGGCAGGAGCCGGTGACTGGAAGAGCGGAGGCCTGGGATCCGCATGCCTAATGAGGGAAAGAGGAGCCAACGGGGACACTGAAATTTTAATTCGAGGGTCACTTTGGGGGGGTATTTATTATTCAGTTCTGATTGGCTGCGTGGTGGCCAGTCAGCACCCTGGCCCGGGCCGGGAGCCACGAGAAACTCTCAGCACAGGCCCTAGGAGAAGCAGCAGGGGGTGGCCGCAGGGAGCTGATGCGCCCTTTCCTCTGTGTGGGAGACTGAGGCCTGGCAGAGCCGGGTCTCATCCAGCGGGGAAGGTTCCTGAGGCCGTAGCAAGTACGCGTGTTTGCTTTTCCCTTCCTTTCTCTTCCTTGGGGCCCTCTGACCTATAGCTGGGTCAGGCTGGTGGCAGTCCCCTCTGCCACAGGAGGAAACCAAGGCTGGGAGGGGAGGCTAGACACGCGTGTGGGGACCCGGGGCAGGCAGGGGGGGTGGCTTACAGCAACCCTCGGAGCAGGTGCCGTGTTGGGCAGGGGAGACTGAGGCCCAGGGGGGAGCAGAGAGCAGCCCAAGGTCACCTAGCTGGGCCTGGGTCTGACCCTCATGGTCCTGCCTCCTGACTCACAAGACGAGTCTCCTCTCAGCTGAGGGGCACCCACCCACTTCTCTTCCTGGGGGCCTGGGGGCTGAGAGCCGGCATTTGTAGGCCAAATGGAGACTTCCTGGGGCTTATGAAACCCTGTGTCCAAAGAGGACAGCGAGGCTCAGAGAGGGCCAGCCAGGTGCCCAAGGTCACACAGCATGAGCCCCTTGTCCTCTCGCCTCCCCAGCCTTCTGTGGCAGGCACTTTTATGGCTCGCTAAGGCCTTTCCTGCCCTCTCTGAGCCACGGTCCCGCACCTTGGCCCCTGGAGACGGGCAGGGCTCTGGGTTTTATGACCCATTATACCCAAGATGACTGAGGTCACCTCGCTAAAGCTGAGACTCAGGGCCAGCCCCTCTGCAGCAGAGCTGGCCCGAGGTCTGCCGGGGTTTCGAATGACCCACTAGCTGCTGTGTGACCTTGGACAAGCCCCTTGGCCTTTTGGAGCCTGGGTGTCCCCCGCTGTAAATTGGGGTTACAGGGTTCTCCCTGGGTGGTCCTACCTGTGTCCTCTTTCCTGCCCTCCCTCATGGTGGGAGCACCTAGGTCAACTCAGGGCGCAACGGGGATTCTGCCGGAGTGTGTCGCCAGCCCCGCCACTTGAGACATGCAGAACCCCCTCACCTGTCACCTTGTGCTCCAGGCACCTGATGGACCATAAACCGCCCTGCAACAGCCCTGGGCAGCGGGGACCAGAGGAACAGGCTTGGGTGGGGGCCAGTGTGGTCCAGTCCCAGCCCAGCCCTCACCTCCACCTGAGGTCTCCTTGGGGAGGTCACCGCCCCTCTGCCAGCCTCAGTCTCGCCATCAGCCCAAACCTGTGGTCCTGAGGGTTTAGTCCCTGATTCCCCAGGAGACTTGGCTGAGCGACTGTCGTGCGGTGTCAGGGCCTGGGAGAGTGCTGCATCCCTGGTGACCAGGGGTTAGGGCCCCCCTGTCCTGAGTTCACAGATGTCAGCAGGACTCCAGTCCTGCCCCAGGCTCCCTCTGTGACCTCAGGCAAACCTCTCCCTTTTCTGAGGCAGAGGCAGCTCTGAGGGGGCGTGAGAATAAGCTGTCCTCGGCCCCAAGGCCTCCAGGGTAGGGGGTTCAGTCCCTTGCTGGTACCTGGGGGCAGTGTGGAGGAGGGGGGAGGAGCCTGGGAAGGACCAGTCGGGCAGTACAGAGCCAGTGGGCTTGTGTTGAAAGTGAGCTCTGCTGTGTGACCCTGGGCGAGTCACTTCCCTTCTCTGAGCCTCAGTTTCCTGACCCGTAAAGTGGGGCAGTGATTACAGACCTGTGAGGACCCCTGTCGAGATCAGGGTCGGGCCTGTTGAGGAGCAGCGCCTGCCCTCGGGGCCCAAGTCCTGAGTGGAGCCCCAAAGCGCGGAAGGGGCCCTGCTGAGAATCTGGCGCTTGTGAAGAGCCTGGCCAAAGGACTGGCCCCTCCATCTGTCCCCCCAGCAGGCTGTGAGCGGCCACTCGGTGGAAGTGTCCCCACCCACGCCTTTCTGGTTTAACTGGAAAACAAGGCCCCGTCCCACCTCCCATCAGGATGTGTTTGATGGGAGGGAGCTGGCGGGTTTGTGGGCACGGGACACAAGGCCCCAACGGGCCAGGCTCCCCCTCGTCTGGGCCCTCCAGGCTTAGCGATCCACCTGCCCGGGCTGGGGGTGGGGGGTGGGAGGTGCAGGCACCTCCTGGTAACAAGCAGGCCTCGGGGGAGGGAGGGAGAGGTCTGGACGAAAGAGAGGACAGCTTCGAGAGGCCAGCCAGGCCCCTTCTGGGCATTTTGTCCAAGCAGGTCCAGCCTGAGCAAGGGTGGGCTAGACCGTGCTGGGAATCTGTGAAGCCTGGCTTTGCTTACCCCCAGGTGATGGGAAGCTCATTCCTTCTAACTCCCCACGAGTGGCTCTGGCTTCCCGGGGCTTCCTCTTGGAAGCCGGTGACTGGTGTCAGGGCTGTTACTTCCTGACCCGAGACAGCCCTCGAGAGCGTGGGAATAGGGTGAGCCTCAGCCCCACCCACGAGTTGGGGGTCAGATGGGATCCCCGTGACCTCCTCGAAGCACCCCCCGCCCCCCAACTTCCCACCGGCCTGCAGCCTTCCTGCCTCTGGCCCTTTAAGGCCTGGGCAGGAAGCCCCTCCCCATTTAGGGCAATAAATGGACACATAAAATGGCCGAGGGCCTGCTTGCTGGTGTCTGGCCTGGCTGGAGGCCTGTGAGGACAGGCGGGCTGGCAGCCCGGCAGCCACCCTGGGCCGTTGGTGCCCCCCACTCCCTAATCGGGACGCTGCATTCCTGTCCCATTAAACCCCAGGCCGGGGACCGGGCCAGGCAGGGATTGGCACCAGGTCAGGGCGGGGTTACCCGTTGGGACCAACCTTGCAACACAGGCCGCTGGCCTGGGAGGGGGCGGGGGCGGCTGGGCGTGGGCCTGGCGACCGCACCTGGGCACCAGACTTGCTGTGTGACCTTGGGCCGGCCACCCACCCTCTCTGGGTCTGGTTTTCCCCTCCAGGTGAGGGCTCCTCGCCCCTGGCTTCCTCCTGGGGCCTCACCACATACTTCCTTGACACGCAGTAGGTGGGGAGGGGGCTGAATTCCTGGAGTCACATTCGGAGGTTAAGTTCAGAGTCCCCCCATCCGCAAGGAGGCCCGGGGGGGGGGGGCGGTCAGTAAGCAGCCTCACTGGGCCTTTGGGGACGCATGCCGGCACACAGTAGGTCCTCAGGCAGAGTTTGCTGAATAGGTGGGGCCGGGACCCTGGGCCTCAAGCAGCCCCAGTCCCCTTGGCACTTGTCATGACCTCCGAGGAAACTGAGGCACAGAGAGGCCCTGCCTCTTGCCCAGTGTCCTACAGCCTGGAAGTGGAGGACCTGGGATTTGGGCCCGGACTGCTGTGCACGGCACATAGTAGGTGTCAGAGGTCCCTTCTTTGGTTTCCTGTTCTACTCTGTGTCGGGGCCGGGGCGTGGGGGATAGACAGGCCTCAACCGCTCATTAAGCAACCCCCCCTCGCCCCCTCTTCCAGGAAGACAGCAGGTGGCAGTTACCTGCCCACCCCCTGCTGGCCACCCCCTCTCCCTCCCGAGAGTCTGGGGAGGGGGGAGAAGGAGGAGGCCCGCCCCAACCCTCACCTTGCCCCTGACCTTGGGAAGCACGGTAAATAGGGCCTCCTCCCCCTGTCCCTCTCCGGGGCGCCCACCTCCCGGCCTTTGCCTGTCCTGTTCTCCGCGCTCAGGATGCCCTTGCCACACCTGCTGCTCCTAGGGCCAGGCGGGGGCACTCCTGACCTGGCGCTGGGTCCCCGGCCTGGCCGCTGGTCTGCTGTGTGCCCTTGCCCAGGCCTCCTCACCTCTCTGAGCCTCTCCTCGTTCTGTAAAGCCCTGGGCTTACAGCGAGAAGGATGAAACGAGGTGCCAGTTAGCCCCCAATCGTCCAGGGCACACGGGAGGCCCCGGGGAGGGCTCCCGACAGGCCCGGGTTCTGCCGCCTTGGAAACCGTGCAGCAAATAAATGACCCTAGGTTAGCTCAGAGGTGGGACCGGGGGAGCGCGCCAGCCGGGTGGGCGGGGCTGGGTGTGGGCTCACTCCGCGCCTAGCTCTGTGGTCTTTGGTTCATCCGGTTTGCTGCGCCCCTACTGTGCGCCGGCGGCGGGGGTGGGGGGAGGGGGGGAGCCTGCTGAGGCCTGCCCCTCGGCCGGCCGCCGCCGAGTCAGCACCGAGCGCCCCGGAAATCCCATGGAGGCGGGGGCGGGGCTCTGATGAAAGATGGGCTGGGTGGGTGTGGGCCCGAGCTGTGAGGACCCTGGCCCTGGAGGGTGGGGACCTGGCCGGCGTGGGGGTGGGGCTTCCTGCAGGAGAGACGTTTCATTGGGTCGTCCTGACCGGGGCAGCCACCTGGCGTGGGGGCACCTACTGGGTGTCAGGTGCCGGCCGGGCCTCTTAGGGTGCAGGAGGCCACACGGCTGTCCTGGCGAGAAGATGCCGTGGCGCACAGTGGGTGTTCAGCAAACAGGTGCCTTGTAACTGCCGGGTCGCCCGCCTGACCCGCGCAGGGTTTTCTGCCTCTGCCTTAGAGGGAGGGGCCCCAAGGGGTGGGGGCAGTGGCCTGGGGTGTGGCACGCAGGTGGCGGGAGGGTGTGGGCCAGGTTGTCTGCAGACCCAGTTTAGTTTCCAGGCTGAGGGATGAGGCAAGGGCTTGCTGGGGGGGGGGGGGGTCTCTTAGGATTTCGTGGGGGAAACAGAGGCCCTGGCTGGAGGGGACAGAGACGTGGCCTTTGGACCTACGGGCCGCGCCACGCTGCAGGCTCGCCTGGCTGGTGGAGACCCAGACCCAGACCCAGGGCCCGGGCCGGCGCCGGGTGCCTGCTCCCCCAGCCGGCTGCAAACCGGAGCCCGAGCATCTTCATACTTCGGGCCGGGCTGCGCCAGCCCCCTTGCCCGGCAGGCGCGGTGCCCGTGGGAAGGCAGGGGTGGGGCAGCCTGGGGGGGCGGGGGGGGGAGGTGCTCCTGAATCCTCTGAACCATTGCAGGTTCGGACCTTGAGGCACCGGGGGGGGGGGGGGGGGGGGGAGGATGGCAAGCGGGGCCAGGGTGGCCATCTTGAGGCCTCGGTGGCCCGGATCAGAAGGGGGTGAGGAGGGCCGAGGCCAGTCTGATCCGGAGCCCATCTGCCCACTTGCTCCCCGGGGCCTGGGGCCAGACGGCAGATGGTGGCAGGGGGTGGGAGCCGCCACAGGGGCTCCTCCGAGGCTTCCGTGGCTGGGCCTCAGATGGGGTCGGGCGTTCCCCCCCCATCTCCTGCTCCCAACAGCCACATCTGAGCCTCCCCCCCCCCCCCCCCCCCGGCCCCACCACAGGCTGGCGGAACAGAGGGGGGAGCCGAGCAGCTGGTGTGGTCAGCGGGAAAGAGGGCGGGCCGCAGAGAGAGGCGTCCTGGGAAGTGTAGTGCCGGCCCGAGTGGCCACACAAAGGCCTCTGTGTGAGCCCCAGGGCCGGGGCCCTGCTCCCAGGGCGGCCCCGGGTCGGGACAGTCCCGGCCTGGCCTTGGGTCGGGCCAGACCAACCCCGGGGTCCCTTGCCAGGCTGGTCCACTCGAGGCGGGAGGGATGTGGGTTGGAGCTGGGTTGGGCTGCTCGGGCTCTGCCCGGGGGGCTGGGGGGTCCCGAGGCCCTTAGGCCAAGGAAGGCGCGGCCCCCCTCCCGGGAGATGTCTGGGGGCTCAGTCCTGAGAGCTGGGCAACCGGAGGAACGTGGGTTGTGTTGGGTGGCTTGGGGCAGCTGGGGGCTCCCCAGAGAGGGTGGAGGGGTGGGGACAGGAGCCAGAGGGTTGCACAAGCGCCCGAGTGGGTGGATGAGTCACAGCCCAGGGGAAGGCGGAAAAAGGGAGTGGGGGAGAGGGGCAGGACAGACGGAGTGTCCCCCACCGCTACCGCCAGCTTTTCCAAAGGCCTCTCTGTCCATTCGACAGATGGGGAGACTGAGGCCCTGGGCCGAACAGGGTGGCCAAGAGTTGGGGAGGAGCCGGGTGGGCATGAGGTGGACAGAAAGCCCCTACTTCTCCTCTGGGGGTTCAGCCTGGGTGGGCAGGGAAAAGGAGCCTCAGGCAGTCGTCCCCCCGCGCCCCTCCCCCCCCCCCCCCCCCCCGTGACTCTCTGCTGTGCCTGGGCCAAGCTGAGCTGCGTCGTCCTGGGGGCTCCGTGCTGGGGGCTCCGCGAGGCGCGGGAAGTGGCTTGTCGTGTGGCCACTGGCTCCGCCCCTCCAGGGCACGCCCACAGCCTGGTCCCTGGGTCTTGGCCTTACCCTTTCCTCCTGACTCGGAGCCTCGCTGGGAGGTCAGAGAGGCCCAGGGGCCAGGCAGGGACTGACGACCGGGTTGTCCCCCGGGTCACACATCCTAGGTTTGAGTCAGGGTACGGCTGAGGGGCCGTGGGCGTGGTTCTCCACCCGGAGCCCTGTTTTCTCCCCTCCACAGGGCAGACGGTGCTGCCTGCAGGGACTGCCGGGGGCTCGGGCATATGACAGCGCACAGTGGGTGCCTTGCATCACCGCCTCCTAGAGACGGTGCGGGCAGAAGCCAGCGCTCAGGTTCCTCAGGAAGCAAGGCATTTATCGAGCGCCTACTGTGTGCTCCCGTGCCGCCTCAAATCATCCCTTGGCCGGGCACTCTAGGGGGCCCTCTGGTGGAAGGGGGGGGGGGTGGTGTCAGGATCTGTCGCTCGAGCCCCCGGCGTGGGTTTTGCCCGTTGATAAGGCAGCACTGTACGTCCGCCTGCCCTGGTGCACAGCTGGGAAACTGAGGCTGGGGGTGGGGAGGGGGCGCCGCCTTCCGGGGGTCCCCAGCCCCGGCCGGTGCGCCCACCACCCCGCACCCTCACGATCACTACTCCCTCCCCCCCCCCCCCACCTGGCGCTGCAGGTCTCGGCGCGGAAGATGGCCGGCGGTGTGGACGGCCCCATCGGGATCCCGTTCCCTGACCACAGCAGCGACATCCTGAGCGGACTCAACGAGCAGCGGACGCAGGGCCTGCTGTGCGACGTGGTGATCCTGGTGGAGGGCCGGGAGTTCCCCACGCACCGCTCGGTGCTGGCGGCCTGCAGCCAGTACTTCAAGAAGCTGTTCACGTCGGGCGCCGTGGTAGACCAGCAGAACGTGTACGAGATCGACTTCGTCAGCGCCGAGGCCCTCACGGCCCTCATGGACTTCGCCTACACGGCCACGCTCACCGTCAGCACGGCCAACGTGGGCGACATCCTCAGCGCCGCCCGCCTGCTGGAGATCCCCGCCGTGAGCCACGTCTGCGCCGACCTCCTCGACCGGCAGATCCTGGCGGCCGACGCGGGCGCCGACGCCGGGCAGCTGGACCTCGTGGATCAGACCGACCAGCGGAACCTCCTCCGGGCCAAGGAGTACCTCGAATTCTTCCAGAGCAACCCCATGAACAGCCTGCCCCCCACCGCCGCCTTCCCCTGGTCTGCTTTTGGCACGTCCGACGAGGACTTGGACGCCACCAAGGAGGCCGTGGCCGCGGCCGTGGCCGCCGTGGCCGCCGGCGACTGCAATGGCTTGGACTTCTACGGGCCGGGGCCGCCGGCCGAGCGGCCCTCGGCCGGGGACGCGGACGAGGGCGACAGCAACCCGGGCCTGTGGCCGGAGCGGGACGAGGACGCCCCTGCCGGGGGCCTCTTCCCGCCGCCCGTGGCCCCGCCGGCCACCGCCACGCAGAACGGCCACTACGGCCGGGGTGGGGAGGAGGAAGCGGCCTCGCTGTCGGAGGCGGCCCCCGAGCCGGGCGACTCTCCGGGCTTCCTGTCGGGCGCGGCCGAGGACGGGGACGGGGACGGGCCCGACGCGGATGGGCTGGCGGCCAGCACGCTGCTGCAGCAGATGATGTCATCGGTGGGCCGGGCGGGGGCGGCGGCGGCGGCGGCGGCGGCGGGGGACAGCGACGACGAGTCGCGGGCGGACGACAAGGGCGTCGTGGACTACTACCTGAAGTACTTCAGCGGCGCCCACGACGGGGATGTTTACCCGGCCTGGTCGCAGAAGGTGGAAAAGAAGATCCGGGCCAAGGCCTTCCAGAAGTGCCCCATCTGCGAGAAGGTCATCCAGGGCGCCGGCAAGCTGCCGCGGCACATCCGGACCCACACCGGAGAGAAGCCCTATGAGTGCAACATCTGCAAAGTCCGATTCACCAGGTGAGCCGGTGCGCCGCGGGGCGGGGTGCAGCGGGCACGCCGGGACCCCCGCCCCCCCCCCCCCCCCCCCCCCCCCGCAGCACCGCTGTCCCCTCCAGGGATGGTGCTTTCTCTGTCTCGGGCGGGGGAGGGCTCGGGCACTCCCCAGGCTGAGCCCATAGGCCTCGGGGCCGGACCACGGGAGGCTCAGGCTCGAGGGAAGGCCCGGGAGTCGGGGGTGGGGGGCGTTCTTCTCCTCCGGACTGGAGGCCCTACGTTTGCCGTAGGGCGGGGGGAGCCGGGCTGCCTCCCTGAGTCTCCCAGGAGCCCCGGGGGACTCGCTCTACTCGGCCAGCATTTACGGAGCACCTGCTGGGTGCCAGGCCCTGTCCTAGGCCCCGGGGGACCCAGGAGTGGAGAGGCACGCCAGAATCCCCGTGCGGGCCATGGGGCGCGTGTGAGCTAAAACCACCGAGTTGAGAACGCAAGTTGGGAGCAGAGAACCAGGGAGGGGGCGGCGGCTGTTTTAAACAGAGAGCTGAGTCCCCGAGGAGGGCAGCGCCACTGCAAAGGCCCTGAGGCCAGTTCAGCTTGGGGGTCGCGGCGGCAGCAGGAGGGAAATGGACATGGGAGCCACGGGGTTTGGTCCCTAGGCAGGAGGAGTTGGAGGCCAGGCTAGGGGAATTTGTGATTGGGTCTTAAGAGTCCAGAGCTGGCTGGCTGGGCCCTGTGGGCCAGCCGGCGGCAGGGGGGGAGGGGGGGGCGCGGGGGGCTGGCGTGCAGGGGCCTGGCCAGGCTGGGTGACTCAGCATCACCCCCTACCCCCACCCGCCCTGGGGTTCCCCCAACCACGCCCACCCAGGCTGAAGAAAGAGGCCATTGTCCCAGCTTCCCGGCCCTGCCCCATGGGGACAGGATCTAGGGGCTGACCCCCGGCCCCTTCCCCACCAGGCCAGGAGGAGAGGGTGTGGCCCAGACTGCAGGGCTCGGGACCCTAAGCAGGGGGTAAAGGGTGCCAGCTGGGAGGTAGGAATCTAGTTGGGGGCCTGCCCCCCCCCCCATTTGGTGAGATTGGGGCGCTGTTAGTCTCGGGGGCTGCCTCTTCCTCCAGACAGGGGTCGTAAGGTGGCTGTGGGCCGTGCCCTCGGGGTCTCTGGGCCCAGGAGGGGCAGCTTTGTAGAGGCCCAGTAAGCCAGGATCTGGAGAGGTGAGCAGGGTGAGAAGGGGCCTGGGGCTCCCCTGACACTCCCCCCCCCCCCCCCCCCCGCCCCGGTCCCACACCCCTAATGACAGGCCTCAGGTGGCTTCATTCTGAACTGGAGTTCTCCTGGCTACCCCACCCTGACTCAGGCTGATTCTGTTTACCAGGCGGGGAAACTGAGGCAGGGAGCGCCACACCAGGCCGGGCCTCTACCCCCACGTGCCCACCTGGCTCCTCTTTGCCCCCAACCCAGGGCCCCAGCCCCCACGCCTTCCTCCAGGCCAGGGAGCCCGGGGGCCCCTGTGAGTCACACTAGAGAGTTGAGTAAGCGGGGCCTGTGGCAGCCGGGGCTATAATTACCCGGACCAGGGCTCGGGGTGACGAAACAGGCTGCTTCCACCCCCACCCCACCACCGGGCAGCCCCTGGCCCGCTGTGCAGCCTGGGACAGGTCGCTTTGCCTCTCTGAGCCTTAACTGGAGGAGTCTCTCTGCTCCTCAGTCGGAGTCCCTGCTGTCCCCTCTGGACCTGGCCCGCGCTGGGATCTGGACGGGACAAGCGGGAGACCGTGTTCGTAGACTCTGAGGAGGTGGAGGGAAGGGCGCTCCCTCGGGGCTAAGAGACCCGGGCGGTCCAGGGAACGAGGAGTTCACTGTGTCCCGAGTTCTGTTGACTCACGTGGGATTATAAGGCTGGAGAAGAGGCAGGGGTCTGGTTGCAAAGGGCCAGGCCTTGAACCTCAGGGCAATAGGGAGGCTTGAAAGGGTTAGAGCTCTGTGGGTGGTGCCAGAGGTAGGGACCTGGGGCTAGAAGAGCCTGGGGAGAACAAGTCTCTGAGGAGTGGGAAAGGCTTCCTGGAGGAGGAGGGACATTTGAGATGGGGCTTTGACGGATGCATAGGAGTTTGTCGGTCCCGGCACTGAGCATCGTGGTAGGTGTGAACAGTGAGAGGCCCAGGATGGCCGAGCCGTAGGGTGCAAGAGGCCGCAGCAAGGAACGGGTCAGAATGTGGCCAGGGTTCCGGACACCCAGGTCTCTGCCCCTGCCCTGTGGATTCCAGGCAGGAATCCTCTCCCACGGCTGGAGGCCAACCCAGCGATCACGTGAGTCACCTCTGTGATTTGACATCTTCCGGTAGGCGCGTTTTTTAAAAAGTGAAAGGAACAGGTGACAGTAACTCGAGTCGTGTTTGACGTCCATTTTTCTTGCGTTCAACGTGTCATCGGCGTACAGAGCTCTGAGCGAGCCAGTTTGCAGGACACGTTACGCGAACGAAGCCTTCAAGATCTGGGGCGCCTTTTGGACTTGGTGGCCCATCTCCGCTTGGACAGGCCACGTCGCGAGGGTTCGGGCCGCGTGTGAGAGCCGTGGCTGCTGTGTGAGACAGAGCAGCACCCGGACTGTCGTTGCTTTAGGGCTGATCCGTTGGCCAGCTTGGCTGGCTCCGCACCGTTCCCTGTGGGGCGAGATGGGCAGGCAGGCAGACAGATGAGGAACAAGGAAACTGGCACACAAACGAGAGTGAGAGGTGGTGGCCTGAGGGACGCGGGGTGGGTTGGGTGGAGTGCGAGGTGGGGAGGGGCCTGTCTGAGGAAGTGACGTCTGAGCTGGAAGTCAGATACGAAGGTCCGCTTAAAACGTGCTCCAGGCAGCAGGAACAGCATGTGCAAAGGTCCTGAAGTAGGCTTGTTAGTGAAGTAGCCTGTTGTAGTGACAGCCAGGAATCCAGCGCGGCCAGAGCAGAGAAAGACGGAGGTGCTGGGGGAGTTGACGGAGACTGGGGGCTGTGGGGTGGAGACCCTCTGTCCCAGAATGCAGGACTTTCGGTCTTAGAGACCAGGACAGCTGGCCACCCTCTCTGTTACCAAACACCCTGGCGTGTTGCCTCATGCCCTGTAGTATTTTCCAGCACCGGAAACAGGGTCTGGTATTCAGCAGGCACTCAGTAAATGCCTAGTGTTGTGAATGAATGCAGGTGCCACAGGCAGAACCCCCAGAGGGAAGCCCCATTATTTCCCTCCTTCTATGGATAAGAGAAAAGGGGTTCGGAGAGGTTCTGCCATTTGAGCGGTGGCGGGGGTGGGGGGGGGGAGTGCAAGGCGTTTTCCAGCCCCTGTGGGTGTCGCTTCCCCAGCGCAGAGGGCCCACATCTCGGGCCCACGTCTCGGGCCCACGGCCCCGGGTGCCCCGGTATTCCCGGGCTTGTCCCTCCTCGGGCGCGGAGGGCCCACGTCTCGGGCCCACGGCCCCGGGTGCCCCGGTATTCCCGGGCTTGTCCCTCCTCGGGCGCGGAGGGCCCACGTCTCGGGCCCACGGCCCCGGGTGCCCCGGTGTTCCCGGGCTTGTCCCTCCTCGGGCGCGGAGGGCCCACGTCTCGGGCCCACGGCCCCGGGTGCCCCGGTGTTCCCGGGCTTGTCCCTCCTCGGGCGCGGAGGGCCCACGTCTCGGGCCCACGGCCCCGGGTGCCCTGGTATTCCCGGGCTTGTCCCCACCCCTGCGCGGAGGGCCCACGTCTCCGGCCGTGGCCCGCGGGGCTCGGGGTGGTGCCGGCGCCCGCTGACCACCCCCCCTCCGCCCCGCCCACAGGCAGGACAAGCTCAAGGTGCACATGAGGAAGCACACGGGCGAGAAGCCGTACCTGTGTCAGCAGTGCGGGGCGGCCTTCGCGCACAACTACGACCTGAAGAACCACATGCGCGTGCACACCGGCCTGCGCCCCTACCAGTGTGACAGTTGCTGCAAGACCTTCGTGCGCTCCGACCACCTGCACAGACACCTCAAGAAGGACGGCTGCAACGGCGTCCCCTCGCGCCGCGGCCGCAAGCCCCGCGTGCGGGGCGGGGCGCTCGGGGGGCCCGACCCCTCCCCGGGGGCCGCCGCCCCGCCCGGCGCCGCGGCCCCGCCCGGCTCCCCCGACGGCCGGCGCAACGGCCAGGAGAAGCACTTTAAGGACGAGGACGAGGACGAGGACGAGGCCGGCGCTGAAGACCTGAGCAGGTTGAATGTAGCGGGTGCCGGCGGAGGGGGAGGCGACGGGGGCGCCGGGGCCACCGCCGACGGCAGCTTCGCGGCCGGACTTGCCTGAAAACCAAAAAGAGAAAACAGAAACCCGAGAGAGAGAGAGAGAGAGAGAGACAGAGAGAGAGAGAGAGAGAGAAAATCACCCACCACCCCCCCAAAAACACAAAAAAAGAAAATCTATCTATATACAGATATCTATATCTATATATATATATACAGATATATATATATGAGGCGCCACAGAATCTAGGGTAGTGCTTTTCTGAGATTTTTCTCCTTCATGATGTTCTCTCCCTCCGCGGGGACCCTCGCCCCCGCTCCGGCTCCCCGTACCCCCACCCCGCCGACGGGTTTCGGGGCTCGGTTTGGGGTTTTTGTGGGACATCTAGATTCTGAGCCCCCCGCCCCCCCCCCCCCCCCCCCCCGCCGCGGGGCACACCCAGCATGGAGTCTGGGGTCCCATCTGAGGCCTGGTCAGGGCCCCAGGCGCCAGGTGGGGGTGAGGGTGGCCGCGGGGGCTGGGGCACTGGGGTGGGCTTTTGTTTTCATCCCCTCGCTGGTTTCTATGAGTCTTTCAGACAAGACCTTAAATGATCTCTGTCCGCTGTGAGTGGACGTTAAAATGCACCCTGTCCCCACCCCCACCCTCCTTCCTCAGGGCACTTACTAAGTGGGGGTCTCCCCCCCCCACCTCCCTGCCTCCCGCTCCTGCCTGTGGTCCTGTATGTGTCCTGGCCGCTGTGACACAAATCTATTTATTTCCAGGCCCGGAGAGGGGAGTCGGGGGAGGGGGCGCCAGGGTGGCTCCCTGGGGGGGGGGGGGGGGGCCGCCGCCTCCCTTCACGGCACTTACACCCTGGCGGACCCCCCCCTCGGACCGCCGCTCAGGGCGCCCCGCCACCCCCCCCCCCCAGGCCGTGCTCCCCGACCCAGGCCACCCAGACCCCACGAGACGTTTGGAGATTCAAAACATTTTTGTCTTTACCCTCCCCTTAGCCCTCTCCCAAGTTTTTAAAGCACTTTTTAGATTTTTTTTTTTCTTTTCCTCCTTAAAAACAAAATTTATATATAGATATATATAGATATATATATATAAAATATACTTTCCTCAGAGGAGCAAAGCAACAGTGTGGGGTGGACGAGGCCAGAGCGGAGGGAGCCCAGGGTCTCGAGGTGGCAGGGAGGAGGGGAGAAGAGTCCAGACGTTCTCGTGTCACAAAAGCAATAAAGACAACATTTTACAAAATGAAAGGAAAAAAAAACAAAAAACCACAAAAAACACACAAAAAAAAGACAACCAACCACAAATAGAAGTCTTGGCACTTTGTAACAGAACGGGTACTATACTTTATCTTAATTCTTAATTTAAAAACATGTTTACAAGTTGCAACCAACTTCTATGAAAAGTCGAAAAGACAAAAAAAATAAAAAATAAAAAATAAAAGAGAGCGAGCGAGAGAGAGCGAGCGAGAGAGAGAGCAAAAAGAAATTCCTAAAAGTCAATTTATTTTTGTACAAAATAATAAAAAAAAAAACCCACCGCAGATGCAGAATCCACTTCTGTTCCCCGAGGTGAGAGGGGTCAGGAAGGCACGGGGGCGAGGTCTTCTGAGGTATTCGTGCTTTGACCTGGGGGCTTGCCTTGCAGGCAGGACCGTGGGGTTTTTTTGTGTTTCTGCCGTGTCCCCCCCCCCCACCCCCCTCCCATTCTGTCCCGTTTTGGTTCTGATTCGGAGGTGTCTCATCACCTGCCAGCCATACGATGGCCACCCGTGTCTGCGGGGACCCTCCTTACTGACTCCCCAGCTCAGGGATGGGCCCGAGAGAGGGCTGGCCTTCCAACCAGCTAGAGCAATCCAGTCCCCCCCCCCCGCCCGCCCCCTGCCCTCGCCCCTCGCCCACTTTGGGGCTCCCCGCCCTCCAGCATGGCCGCCCTTCCTTGTGGCCACCAAGGAGCCGCCATCTGGGACAGGTCAACCCCGTCGAGGTGGGTGGCGGGGCCCCACCTCCAGGGCCTTATATTCCCCCAGGCACCCCTCTTTTTATTCAAAGGCACTGACTGTAATCTGGGGGCTGGCACCCGCCTCCCCCCAGCCTCTGGCTCCCCAAAGGCCCGGTACTGACCGAGCCACAGGCCACGGACGGGGGCCAGGGCTGGGGAGACCGTGTTGCCAGAGGCCAGGGCACCCTCACCCCAACGCCCTCTCGCATATGCAATGCCTAGCGTGGGACCCTGTAAATAGACGCTCTGTCAAGCCGAGACCCTCCCCCATCAAAGCCCAAGGTGAGGGGTGCCCCTGCTCCCCCCCCCCCCCCGCTGCTGGCCCGTCTCCCTGTGCCCCTTTGCTCTGTGACAGACCCCGTCTTGTCTTTTTTTTTTTTTTTTTTTTTTTTAAAGGGAAGCTTTTTAAGAAGGCAACTTTCATCATTGTTTCTACAGGATACTATTCATCACCCCTCCCCCCGAGCCCGTCAGCCCCCCAAATGTCTCAGGACCCCCCCTCCTGAGGGGGGGTGGCAGGGGAGCCCAGGGCCGGGTGGCCTCCCTCACACCCCGGTGTCATAGAGTAAGCCCTTTTGGAGAACCATCTGTGGAGGCCAAGCAGAGAGCTCGAGCGCCCAGGCCAGGGACCCCCCCCACCCCACCCCAGCTGAGAGGTTCCCTGAGGGGACAGCCCTCTCCCCCCCCCATACACCCCCTCGCAATAAAACCAACTGAAAAATCACAGCTGTCGTCCTGGCCAGTGGGGGCGGCTGGACTCGGGGTGGGGGGGATCAAGGCCTCTGGGACTATGGCGGGGGCAAGGGCTGAATCCCCGCCGAGCACACTTTTAACACAGACTTCCTCGGGAATTGCACTAAACCCCTGCCCCTAGCTCTGAGCTCCGCTTCTGATCGCCCTGCCCACCCACTCCGCCTTAACCCCTGGCCCGCCCGCCCGTCCTAGGGGCCGCAGCGTCCGCATGGGCCCAGCGCCGGGACCCCGGCCCCTGACCCCGCGCAATCACATACTGTACATAGACGTGGATCGATTTTATTTTTATTCTTTAAATTAAGGTCGTGATCAAGTGTTGCCAAAGATACTGCTGAGTTCTCGCGTTTCAGGAAACAAACAAACAAAAAAAAAATATTTGAGGGGGAGCGTGCTGACTGGTCAGAAAGGACACAGCAAAACGTTTTTTTGTTTGGTTGTTTGGGGTTTTTTTTTTTTTGTTTTCTTTTTTTGGGGTGTTTTTTTTTTTTTTTTTAACTGCCTGGTACAAAAAAAAAAAAAAAAAAAGAAAAGAAAAACAAAGCGAAATTGTTATTTCCATCATCTTGGTGAAGTTGGGTGGATGTGTGTGCGCGTGTGTGCGAGAGTGAGGTCCGGGCCAGGGGCTCCGGGCAGGGTTGGGGGGGGAGCTCCTGGGGGGGGGGGCGGGGGGAGGTGTGTGCCGGAGGGCCTCCCCCAACACCCCCCGGAGCGGTCAGCTGGCCTGTGGGACCTAGGAGAGAGAGGCTAACACCCTTGCTACTTCTCCCTGCCTAGCACCCCCCCCCCACCCTGACCCCACCTTTTGAGATTAAGAAAAAAAAAAAAAAGCAAAAAAACACTACAAAACAGAAAAAAAAAAAACAAAAACAAAACTTAAAACCCAGTGAATGTAAAGTTCCGGACCAGGCCCAGCCTGGCACGGGTGTGGGCCTGCGCCTCTCCGGGTTCCAGCAGGCCATACCAAAGTCGGCCCCCCCCTTGGGTGGCTTGCCCAGGAGACCCCCCTGTGGCCATCTCGTCGCCATTTGTACCTGGCTGTCCCTTTGCTTCCTTCCGGGGTTGGGGGGGGCGGTGGCGGGAGCGGGGGGGGGGGGCAGCAGCATTGGACACGTCGCGCATGGTGGGGTCGAGGCTGGGCCGGGCGGGGGGAGGGGCCCCCCAGGACCGAGGCAGTCCAGGCAGCCGGGATTGTAGGAGGCCAGACAGAGTGAAAGGAAAAGCAGGACAAAAAATTTAAAACAGAAAAAAAAAAAAAAAAAAAAAAAAAAAAAAAACAAAAATCCTATTTTTTGAGAAAGAAAGATATTTATATTTGCAGTTTTATTTTAAAAAGTTATTTAAGCTGAGGAAGCAGCCTTCCTGGAGGGCGGCTGGCGCAGGACGGGTCAGGGCCTGGGGGCTCGGGCGCCCCGGGAGCCATAACCTCAGAGTTCAGACTAGCTCGCACTAAGGACATAGATTTACACAGGGGGTGGGCAGGCAGGGCCAGGAGGTGGAGGGGCTGGGGAGACCCCCGTCCCGATGCCGGGGCTGCCTGGAGGCCATGGCCAGGGTTCCTGAGGCCCAGGGTCCCCCCCGCCCCTCCCAGGCCCAGATACAAGGTGCCTTGGACTTTGGGGGGCCGGGCCTGGTGAACGGGGTGGGGGGGGGGGCAGGGGCGGTGCCCGGGGGCACAGAGCACAGAGCAGACATTCCATAGACTGTATTTGAGAGTCTTTATAAAGTGTGGGAGATTTAAAAAAATCAATTGATAAAAATGCACTTTTGGGGGTGGGGGGGAGAAGCTTTAAAAGTAATAAAAACAAAAACAAAAAGACAAAAGATGAAAAACCAGACAAAAAAAAAATCATTTTTCTTGTACATAAAAAACCACTAAACGCAGCCTGTTACGACCGCTGCTGCCTCATTTGCCTGATTTTGATGTTCTTTGTGTTTTGTTTGGGGGAGGTGGGGAGCAGGGGACGGTGGGTGGGGGCTTGGGGGCCCCCTTCCCTGAGGGTCCGGGCTCACGCACCCACACCAGTCGGGGCCCCTGCGGTGACCTGGCCTCGGGGCTCCCGGGGTGGGCGGGTGTCCCCAGCATCGGCAGGCCCAGGGCCCCTACAGAGGAGGTGACCCACAGTGTGGGCTTGGCAGGTGGCACTGGGAAGGGGCCCGGGGGCGGGCAGGGAGAACTGGCTGGACGTGCTTCTCCGTCGCTTCCAGCCGCAGGGTTTCTGGAGGCCGGTGGGCGGGGGGAGTGGAGGTGGCTGGCTCGGGCACCCCAAGTCTGTCAGAGGCCCCCCCGCCCCCCCCCCGTGCGGCCCCGCGCTGGCCCCCGGGACACGACCAAGGATCGGGGCTGGCTGCTACCCGGACATCCCCCCGGGAAGAAGGGGGGCCAAAGCCCAGGCACTGATGAAGGGTCCTGGACTGCAGCCCCCACATCTGGGTTGGGGTTCCCAAACGTGGGCACTTTCGGGCCCTGGGAAGAGGCCCTCCCTTCTGTTGCCCAGTTGGGCTCAGGCCAACAGGACCCAGACTGGGGGGGTGGCAGAGGGGACCGAGGGGCCGCAGCCTGGGAGAGCAGTGGCGGGGGCCTTGGGGGGGGGGTGGGGGGATACAGGGTGCCGGCTCCAGGGGTCACGTGGCTGCACACGTGGCGTTCGAACCCAGGCCTCCACCTCAGCTGAGTGAGGGTGGGGCCGGCGGGGGCTGGGGGCAGCCACCAGCCCCACAAGGGCCTGGTCACCGGTGCTCCCAAGTCCACCGGGAGAGGCTTGTTTTTCATTGGAAGTATTCACACACATCTCCCCCTGTAAAGCCAGAGGCTTTAGCACATCCCAACAACTATGGAATCGTCACCTCTAAGCTCCAGAACATTCCATGACCCCCAGAAGTGCCATTCCCCATTAGCAGTCACGGTCACACCTTCCCCCCGTGTTCCACTTCCTGTCCCCGGACGGGCCTGTTCTGGACGTTTCACACACGCGGGCCCACACCCCGCGTGGCCTCTGGCGTCCGGGTCCCTCCCTGAGCGTCGTGTGTCCGGGGTCCGTCCGCGGGGCGGCGGGGGTGGGCGCCTCGCTCCTGTTCAAGGTCCGATCACGTTCCCGCCCGAGGACGCGTCTCCATCTGCTGGCCCGTCGGCGGACGCTGGGTGGTCCCCACCTTTGGGCGCCCGTCAGTCACGCTGCCCTGCAGGTGCGTGTCGGGAGTTCCCACGCCAGCCGGCTCCCTCCACCTTCGGGTGGGTCGCGAGGACGGGGCTGGCCGGCTGGTGGTCGCTCCGTGTTGCGCCTGGGGAGGGCCCGCTGTCCCGTCTTCCGGAGCGGCCGCCCCACTCTCCACGCCCACGAGCCTCCGGTCCCCCCCAGCCTCGCCAGCACTTGCTACTGGGCCCGGGGACGCCAGCCCTCCCCGCGGCGGAGGGGCGGTGGCTCCGAGCTGCGTCTCCCGGTGGCCGGTGAGGCGGCTCAGCATCTTTCCACGCGCCTACTGGCCATTTGTGTACTTTCCTGGCCACGCAGGGGAGCAGGGACAGTCCTGGGGTTTGGTGGCTCTGGTTCAGCTCCTCACCCGACCTGGCGGGAAGACGCCGGGCCCAGCGGCCAAAGCGAAACCTTCCTCACTGGACCGAAGGCCGCCCTTCTTGGATCCTGAACACCGCGGGGCAGAAGGGAACGGTCAAGGGGGGGGGGGGGGGGGGCGGTTGTCTTTGTCCTTTGATGCCCTCGCCCCCAGCCAACGCCCCAGCACACAGAGAAGACGCCCCGGTGGCTTCACCTTGACCTTTTTTATTTGTGTTTTTTAAAAACAATTAAATTAGAATACAAATATTAGAAAACGGTGGCCCTCAGCGGCCCGTGCAGACGGAGGGGCCGCACTGCACAGCCGAGTTTATACAGTAAAACTGAATTTGCCCTCGGCCAGATTGATGTCCCTTTCTTCTTTAGACCTGAAATGATATTGCTTCCTGACTACAAGAGTTCTGTTTATACAAAGGAAATTATTCTGGGGCAGGGGGTGGGCAGCAAGGAAGAAAAGAAGCGAGACAGAACGGGGCAGAGGCGGTGGGAGAGTGGGAGAACCAAGCGTGGCCTCCAGGGGACGAGGACGCCGGGTGGCGGGGCCGGGCGCCCAGCTGCCGGCTCCCCGCGATGGCCGGACCCCACCCCCACCCCGAGGCCGGGCGTCCCCGGGGCAGGGGGGGGGGGGGGGGGGGGGGGCTGGGTGAGCAGCTGAAGGGAGGCCCTGGGCCCGGCCCTGTTGGAAGACGAGAGTGAGGCTCCCAGGGGACGGGGTGCCGGGCGGGCCTCTACCCGTCGGAAAACCCAAGAGCAAGAAAAGGGGGGAGGAGCCACCCCAAGTGGAGAAGGTGGGGCGGGGGGGGGGGGTCCCTGCTGCCCCTGGGGGAGTGGCCGCCCTCCCCGCCCCGCCCCGCCGAGGAGGGGCCTGGTGGCGGCATCTGCGGACGTCTGCGCTGTTCCGTAGGGAAGTTAACCTGAATTGGAGTTACCGAGGTAGCTGGCTAGAAAACGGAGACCCCCCCACGCCACACGCCGCCGCACCCTGGGGCCCCCGCCTTCCACAGGGGGTCCTGGCCACATGCTGGGTCTTCAAAATACCAAGTTATTGCACTTTCAAAAAATACAACACATCTGTGGCTAAACCCTCCCCGGCCCCCCCCACACCCCCCCCACCCCGGCCCCTGCTCCCCCCGCCCCCCTCCCTGCCCCAACCCACTCCATGGCTTCTTGGCTAAAATGCTCCCTGCTCGGCGGTGCGCTCCAGGGTCTCTGGGCGAGAGAACGTGTTTGCAGAGAAAAAAAGCAAAGGAACAGACGAATGTCAAAGTTGCGGCTGCTGCCAGGGGGAGGGGCACGTGCCCGTCAGTGTCCCCCGCTGCCCCACCCCCACCCCATGCGCCCCGTCCCCCTGCACCAGCTGGAATGGTCACTGGAAGAGGCGAGGCGGGGCGTCCCAGGGCCGGCTTGGGCTCCGGGGCTCGGGCTCCGGCCGGGGAAGCAGCTGTGTGGGTGGCTTGCCTCGTTTTTAAAAGTTTGATTTTTTTTTTTGTTTCCTTTTTCCTTTTTTTTTTTTTTTTTTGTACTTTTTTTGTCATTTTACTTTTTTTTAATCCTCCGATAGGAGAGTCCAGAGGTACAGGTGCCAGGAGCCAGGGAAAGGGGTGGAAAAACAAAATGAACAGTAAAAAGAAAAAAAAAAAATCACTCCTCCCTCTGCACCCCGAGGCCCGCCTGCGCCCCATCCGCGTGGGTGAGCACCAGGAAAGTCGAGTGTCCGGCCAGCGGTGGCGGTGAGCAGTCAGCAGGCCGACACCAGGCCCTTCTGGAAGGGACAGCGGCGCTTGGGCCGGGGACCCTCCTCGTCCTCGTCCTCGTCCTCGTCCTCCTCCTCCTCCTCCTCCGACGAGGACGAGCTGTCCAGCGTGAGGTCCACCACGTCGGCTCCCGGCTTCCCATTCTCCACGCCGCCCGCCGCGCCGCCCCCGCCCGCGGCGCCCCCGCCCGCGGCGCCTCCTGCACCGCCACCGTTGAGGTTAGGGGTGGACAGGAGCCCGTTGGCGTCCGAGGTGCCTGAGGGCGACAGGGTGGGAGACGGAGGCGGTGAGGGCCGGGGGGCCCCGGGGCGCAGCAGCGCCGATCGCTGGGCCCGGCGGGCAGCCCGAGCCGCGAGCCCCGCTCTCAGGGCTGGGACTCACCGAGCACCAGGATGGGGCACTGAGGGCTGCAGCTGCGCTCCTTCTCGGCGCGGATCGGGCACCACGAGCCGTCCTCCAGGTACTCGATCTCGTCGGCATCCTCACACTCGCTCAGGATCTTGGACAGGAGCCTGGAGGGGCCGGGGGCTGACTCCTGGGCCGGCGAGAGTCTCCCCACCGCCCCCAGGCCTGGACTCGGGGGGGGGACGCGTGCTAAGGAACCCACTTCTCTGCAGAAGTGGCTTCGGGAGAGCGGCTGCCAGGGCCCGTCGTCCTCGGGTCAGCGGCCCAGTCTCCCCGAGCGAGGGGCTGCGGTGACCCACCCAGTCTCGGCAGCACACGGCGGCTGCCCACCCTGCCGCGGCTGGACGGCGTGAGCCTGGGGGTCTGGCCCCCAACCCGAGCCGCCGCCCCCCGCCCCACCTTTCCAGAGAAGGAGACGGGCTCGGACGGGAGGTTTGTGCTGCTCACAACCCCCCTGAGAGGCTCTGGGGCGGAGCAGGGGGCGGAAGCAGGGCCACGGCACCCCCGCACGGGCAACAGCGCCGACGCGGCACCCACGGCGAGCCAGGCCCGGGGAGGGGCGGGGAGCTCCCCGAAGCCAACGTGGCCACAAAGCAGCAAGCCTGGGTTCCAATTCCTGACCACAGGGCCTCAGTCTCCCCACCGACAGGATGAGGCCTGCGCAGCACCCGCCGTCTCCAGCCACCGAGGGCCCACGCCAGGCCACGTCTGGGACAGGGATATACTTGCTGCAGTCGCAACAGGCCGTCACGGCCCCCAGCGTGAGCTCAGTGTCACGGCTGCACCCGCCTCAGGGGACCCAACCACCGCAGCCGCTGTCACACAAGAGGAAGGCCCTTCCTTCCCTGCTCCAGATACTCCGGTCGTCACGCCCACAGACCCACCATCCCGGGGTCGCCCTGCGTCCACACAGCTCTGCCTGCCGTGTGGGTCTCCGTCTCCAACCGGAGAGCCCCCTCCACAGAGCCCCTTCCTCCTCCAGGCAGGGCGCAAGCCACAGGGGTCATCTCTGTCCGGCTGGGTTCTCCACCCTCCCCACGCCCAGCTGGGAGTTCTCTGAAGGCAGGATCTGTGACAAAGTTCTCGCGGGGACCCCGGAATCACCCAGCGCACTGCCAGGGATGGGACAAAATGACGAGTCCTCGAGGAAAAGCACGAATCAAGGACCCTGCCTCCAGGAAGCCTCCCTGGCTGTGCCCAGGCCCCGCGGGATGCTAGGACTGTGGTCTGCGTGAGGCACAGCCGCACCCGAGCCCCAGACCCATCTGCCCCTGGAGCGGTCGGAGCTGCCGCCACTCGAGCCTGGGTGACCCGCTCTAGGCCTGTGGGGGTGGGGGGAGAGGCAGGCACGGGGCCGCACAGCTGCCAGGCCAGGAACAGAGCAGCCATTCAGCCCCGGCCCTTGTGCCCGGCCCCAGGGGCCTCCTCTCTCCACCCTGAGGCTAGACAGCGTGGGGGCACTGGGGCGCGCCAGCTCAGCCCTCCAGAGGGGGCCCGGGCTCAGAGCTGGCCGGACCTGGGTCTGAGTCCCGGCCTGGCCACCTGTGAGCTAGGGGCGCCCAGAGTAGGTGACTGTCCCCTCTGAGCCTCAGTTTCCTCATCTGCAAGGCAGGGATGATGAGGCTCACCTCCTGGCTCGGTCGGGAGAGACGGCCTGACGAGAGCCTGAGTGCGGTGACCAGATGGAGAGAAGCACTCGAACTGGGGATACGCTCAAGCCACGCCCCTATGGGCAGGAAGCCACTCCCGGGCCCACGGGGCACACACTTGCCCCACGAGGTTCATCGGCCCTCACAGACCTCCCGGTGCAGCAGCGAGGCCACAGACCCACTCCTGCCTGACCCCGGCCTCTCTCTCTCCCTGCCCCCCCCCCCCCAAGCCCTGGGGACAGATGGGTGTGGCTGGCGCCTGGCAGGAGCTGGTCAGTCAGGTGCTGGGCTCGGTTTCTGGAAACCTAAGACCTGAGCAAAGTTTCCCCTTTGGGGACAATGGCCTTTTTCCCCTTGTCCCCCTGTGGCTTGGGGAGGGCCTGCCTCTCAGGAGGTGGGGACAGCCTGGCTGCACGCTGGCACCACCTGGGAAGAAGGGCACAGGAGAGCCAGGACCAGAGCTCAGGGCGGACGCGTCCTTCCCACCTTCCCCGCAGAGGCTGTGCCAAAGCCCGTTGCGGGAACAGCTCTCTGGCTCGTGTGGTGGACGTGAGGCGGGGGCTTCCTGAGGTCCCTGCTTGGTGTGGGGCAGATGCGCTCCAGATCCGGAGGTCACGAGCAGACCTCCTGGGCCCAGACAGCCTCAGCCGCGTCGCCACCGGGTGCGCGGCACGGGCCCCAACAGGTCCCACCGGGGCACCCGCCTCGCTCGTGGCCAGGCCTTCCGAGGCTGCCAAAGGGCTCCGCGGAGCCGACCAGAGAGGCCCCCTCCTCGTGCGGCTCTGCGGCTCATCGCGGGGGGCCGGGGGGAGAGGGCCCCGCCCTCCCCCCCACCGCCCCGCCCCCCCCCACCCCCCCCCCCCCCCCCCCCCCCCCCCGGCGACTCACCCGTCGATGATGAGCTGGTCGTAGGGGGCCGGCTTGTCGCACACGGGGCACATCCAGGTGGGCTTCTTCTCATTCATCTGGAGGTAGAAGACGGCGTCGAAGCACTGTAGGTGGGCGCAGGTCTCCGCCCGGCAGGGCACGGACAGCCGCATCTTCACCAGCTGCGGGGAGGGGGCCGGCGGGGTGAGCAGGCCGCGCGGCCCGGCGCTGCCCCACCCCGCGGCGGGCGAGGGGACAGGACGCGCGCACCCCGACTCACCGGGCAGATGAGGGAGACCCGCACGCCCGTGGTGGCGATCTCGCTGTCAGGGTCCAGGCGCAGCTTCTCTTTGACTGCGGGGGAGGGGTGGCCGTTGTCAGCAGAGGGGACAGAGGCGTCTGCGGGGCTGGAGCCGAGGGGCGGGGCCCTCCCGCACCCGCCAATGCTGCCGGCTCCACACCCCACCCCCGCGTCAGGCACCCCCACTTCCACCCTCCCGGGACGAAGGGGTGCGTTGCGGCCGTAGCGCCCAGGGCTGCGGAGGTCACCCGGAAAGCACCCCGGGCAGCGGCCGGCCATGCTGGATAAGCCGGCGCCCCGACCCCGCGGCGGGTTTTTACGGCCCACAGGCTTCTTCGGGAAGAAAGGTGGCGGCAACCGACAGCTGCCAACGGGGCGGGTCCCCCGTGACTGGGAGTCCCCACGAAGCCATCCCCGGAGGACTCGGCGATGACTGGGGGGGGAGGGGGCGAGGATGGTCATGGCGGCCTGCGGACGCGCTGGGGGGGCGGGGCTAGCACCGATGCCCCCCCCACCCCCCACCCCCAGCAAACCCCGCAGGGGCGGGGCGAGAAGTCTACGTCTCAAAAGAGGAAAAGGCGGCCAGTGCCCACCACAAAGCCAACCCTCTCCTGGAAAGACTCCACGGCAACGTGCAAGGCCTCCTTCTCGACTGTGAACGCGGCACGGGAGGCACTGGAAGGACACTCAGGCGCGGCAGGCCCTGGGGCGGCCCGCAGGCTCCCTCCCTCCGGAGCTTTTTGGGCAGAACCGGGAGACTGGCCAGACCGGCTGCCAGACCCCAGCCCTTGAAGGCTCAGGACAGACGGCCCCGAGCCGCCCCGCCCTCCTCCACGCTGGGTGGAGGGTGCTCATCCCACTCCACTCTCCCCAACTGTCCCGAAGGCCACGTGGGTCCCTCACACCTCGCGGTGAACTTCGCCTCAGAGGTGCATCGGGTTTGGAGCAAGGCCGCCTCCCCCCGCCCGACCCAACAGAGACAAAACTGGGCGCAGCAAGGAGGCCACAGGTGAGACCAAGTACAGGACTTCCCGCGCAACCAGCCAGCGGCCCAGAGGCCCAGCCTGGCGCTGGCTTCAGAGAGGAAGCCTGACCATGGGCTCCGAGCCAGCGGAGGCAGCCCCACCCACACCGGCCCCTGCGCACCTGGGAACAGCAGGGTTCCCCTCCCCCCCACCCGTCGCCCACCGAGGTCAGCCAGACGTCCAGGCCCCCGCCCCCGCCCCATGGGCTGCCGCCTACATGAATGCCGCCCAGTCCCTTGCCGATGCCTGCCCCCGGCCTGCATGGCCGGAATGCTGCTGGGGGCCTGCCTCCTGTGCTCAAGCTGGCCACTGTCCCCACAGGGAGACAGGCAGGTAGGGGGGCGGTTTCGAAGAAAGGGCTCTTTCAGGGAAGTGGGAGACGGCGGGGTGGGGCGCACGGGCCAAGGCCCTGCCGCTCGGCACCTCAGTGTCCCCAACAGTCAAACGGGGACGTCGCCAAGCCCCCCGGCCCAGGGCCATCGTGGGCATCTGGTCGGAAGCTGTGGCAACCAGAGAGGGCCACTGACTTGCCTGAGGCTACACAGCCGCCAAGCACATGAAGTTCCTGCTGTGGGCTGGGCAGCCCCTGAGCGCAGGGACACAGGAGGAGAGACAGGACCTGCTGTCTGCCGGTCTGGGGAGCGGTTCGCTTTCAGTGCTCCCTGAACACGACCAGTCTTGCTGTCTGAGGTCAGACTGTGTCACTGCCCGGGGCCCACAACTGCAAACTGGGTCTGCTCCTGCCCTCCGTGTCCCTGGCCCCCACCCAGCAGTCAGAGGCATCTGCCCGGAACCCCCGTCTCCAGGGACGTGCCCGGCTCGGGGCTGTGGGAACGGCCCCCAGGTGCTCACCCTGCCAGGATGCCGGCGGGCTTCGCCCCGAGCTCTCCCAGCCCCGGGCTCGCCGGGCTAGAGAGCACACCTCCCTCATCCCTGCCTCATCTGTGACTGGCTCCGCTCCTCCTCCCACGCTCCCCGGGGTGACGCATGGATGCTGGGGCGCGCCCCTCCCACGAGCTCACCCAGCGCCTTGCACAGCTCCGGATGCTTCACCCCGATGGTTTTCAACCTCTGCAGCAGCTCCGAAGAGGTCAGCTGTCGCACCAAGTACAAGGCCACGGAGTAGCTCTGGGGATACAGGTGGGGGAGGGGCTGTCAGGGCCGGCCAGGGCCCCCCTGGGGGGAGCGGGGGGGGGGGGGGGGGGGGGCAGGCGGGCAGCGCCCGAACCCTCCTCACCTTGCCATAGTTCCCCCAGGTGACGGTGATGCGGTTGGTGGCCGAGGAAAGGTACATGAGGTGGGTGAGGTTGATGGGGCGACACGGCCTCTTGGGCTCCACTCCAGGCTTATTCGAGGGGTAGTAGCCCTGGAAGCAGCCATGGGGGCTCACACCGCGGAAGATGCTCCTTCCGCACCCTCAGCCCCGCCCCCGAGAGCAGGCCCAGGGCTGCCGGGGCGCCCCGCTCACCGGGACGGAGCAGTAGCTGTGGTTGACCTTCACGGCGATGTTGGGTGGGTACTGGTCCTCCTGGGGGCCGCTGGTGTCCGAGTAGCAAATTCTGCAATGGCAGCGGAGCCCATCAGGCCGTGAAAGGGGGCTCTGGATGGAGGGGTGGCCCTGAGAGGGGTGGGAGGGTGGACGTGGGGCCAGGGCGGAGGCCACAGGGGCCACGTCTGCCCGGCAGGTGGATCGCCGTTCTGCACGGTACGGGGGCGGGGCCGGGGGGGGTCTCGGGCCCCAAGAACTGGTCTGAGCGAGGCTAGCTGGGGACATGTCCACAGGCAGAGGCAAGGACACACAGCAGGAAGAGAGGAGGAGCAGGGCCCCCCCGTGAGCGGGGAGCCCGAGAGACACCGTCGGGAGGGAGAGGGGCCCGGTGGGATGCACCTGCGGTGGGCGTGGCGGGGGCCGCGGCCCGCCCAGCTTACCTGAGGACCACCTGCACGGCCTTGATCCCGGGCTGCAGCTCTCTGTGCGCCGAGGGGGTCAGAGGGGAGGAGAGGGGTCAGCGAGTCAGGAGGGCACTGAGCACGCCACACGGGCTAACCTGCCACCTCCCCTGGTGACGAAGTCCGTGGGTGCTGACTGAAGCCTCCTCTCCTGACTACTCACTGCTGCCTGGGACAAAGGACCCCCCTCTCTGGACAATTCGGGGGGTGTCCACGTGGATATTAAATGGGTTGGTGGGTATGGGCCCGGCACGGGCCACGTGGCCAACAAGTGGCTGCTCCAGCGGTGACTTCTGTCTCAGCTGCAGATGGAAAGGCCTCAGATAGCAGAGACCGGGGACGGCCTTCGTCCCTCATCTGTCCTCACTCAGGGGCCCCTGCAGGACCCCGGGCAGTGTCTGGGGGGACATGTGTGTTCATCACAACTAGGGAGGCTCCCGCCATCAAGTGGGACGGGAGCCGGGGATGCTGCTGAGGCCCCCCCACCCCCCACCCCCCACCCAGGGCACAGGGCACCCCTCTCCCGAGCCAGCGGCGCCGAGGGGAGCCGTGCTGGAGGGGACACTGGCCCCGTCCGGGGCCGCGGGTCAAAGGCAGGGAGGGCACGCAGACTAAGCACACTGTCCAGGACGGGGGGGCGGGGGCCACCGCACACACGGTGGGGGTGGGACGGGGCGTCGGGCCTCCGTGGGGTCTGCCGAAGGCCCCCCCCGCCCGGCAAGGCCAGCTCGCCCCAGACCACGCCAGCCCACCGCCCGCCGAGGAGGTCAGCAGGGGTGCGGGGCACAGCACACCTGGAGTTCCGGATCAGCTCCACTTGCCTTGGCGTCAGCGCAAAGATGCACGGGCTCTCCTGAAGCTTCTCGTTATTCTGTGGGACTGAAAACAAACGGAGGGTCAGGGGGACGTCCGGTCCCCGATGAGGGAGCCAACCGTACCCACGTCCATGGGGAGCGGGGAGCGGGGAGCCCCACCTGGGCAGCCAGGCACGTGGGGAGCCCAGCCCTTCCTGGTGCCACCCCGCAGCCTATGATTCAGGGAACGCCTCCCCCCACCTCCCCATTACGGGCCCCTTGAGAAGGAGCAGCCTTCTTAGCCCTCCAGGTTCAGGCGTCACTGAGAAGCGCTGGGCTCAGGGAGAGGAGCCTGCCGGGCTGGCAGGATGCCGTGGGGCAGACTGCGTGCCCTTGAGCCAGCCGCTTCACCTGGAGCCTGCTTTCTCTGGGTCTGTACCACGCCAGCAACAACTGTGTCCCCACCCCGCACGGCTGTTCTGGACACCCGGCGAGTGCGTGCCTGTCTGCGCGGCGCTCGGCTTAGGCCCTGCGAGGCACTGCTGGAGGGGACAGGGACAAGCTGGGGACAGGTTCTGCCTTGGGCATTCACGGCCGGCAGAGGAGGCAGGGAAGCGAAACCACCCTGAGCCTCTAAGTGCACAAGAGTCACGGAGCAGCCCGGCTCACAGCAGGGACCCCACACACGGAGGCACACTAGTCACTACAAAGTGCCTGCTGGGTGCACAAGTGGGGGAATGTCTGCCAGGGGATGGAGACCAGGGTGGTGACTAGCTGGCTCTGCACTCTCAATTACATCTGCATCGAGAACCCCAGGGGTGATCAGAAAGTGCTCTGAACTGAAAGAGAATCTGCAGCGCTCCAAAACTTGGGAGGAGCAGCTAACACAGTCGTTAGAGGCAAACTTATAGCTTTAAATGCTTCTATTAACAGACAGAAAAAGGTTTCAAATAAGTCACTTGCACTTCCTCTACGAGAAACTAGAAAAAGAACAGAAAATTAAGGCCAAAGTCACCAGATGGAAAGAAATTAAAGATAAAAAGAGCAAGGGAGAAAATCATTCAAGCGAGAGTTCTTTGATAAACTAGCTAGAACGAACAGATCACAAGAACGCAGGCTGTCAGAACGAAAGACAGACAACAGTACAGATCCCACAGCCTTCTAGTTTTAACACGGGAATGAGGTGGACGACCTTACGCCAATAAATCTGATAACTTAGATGAGACAGACAAATTCTTCCGAAGACGCAAATTACCAAACTGGCGCCAAAACACGCACGAAGTTTGAAAAGCCCTTTATCAGTTAGGGAAGCTGAACTCATCGTTGAAAAGTCCTCCACACACGAAAACCAGATCCAACTGGGGAGTTCCCTCAAGTATTTAAGAAGCGATATAGGGGCGCCTGGGGGGCTCAGTCGGTCAAGCGTCTGGCTCTTGGTTTCAGCTCGGGTCATGAACTCACAATCTGTGGTTTGGAGCCTTGCGTCGGTCGGGGTTTGCCCAGTGCAGAGCCTGCTTGGGATTCTCTCTCTCTCTGCCCCTCCCTCCCTCCCTCAGTCTCTCTCTCATAATACGTAAATAAGAACCTTAGAAAAAAATAAAAAGAAACGATACAGACTCCATACAAATTTTCAAAAAGTAAACAGGACGCTTCACTCACTCTACAATCCCGGCACGAGCCCGATACCAAACCTGACAAAAAGGCATCAAGGAAGGAACAGTGAGGGAGCGCCTGGGGGGCTCAGTCGGTCCAGCACCGGATTCTTGATTTCGGCACACATCATCACCCTGAGATTGAGCCCCACATCGCACGCTCTGGGCTGTTGGTGCTCAGCCTGCCCTGCTTGGGGTTCGCTCTCCCTCTCTGCCCCCCTCCCCCAATCCCACACGCGCACACACACACTGTCTGTCTCAAAACAGATACACATTAAAAAAAAAAAAAAAAAAAAAAAAAAGGAATACTGTCAATATCCCTCGCAAACACAGACGCAAAAATTCTTCAGAAAATATCGGCAAACGTGCAGGCCCCTGGGATCTGGCCCAGGTTTGAAACCTTCACACGCCCACCGGCATGGCTAAAACGCAGTGACAACTTCCGGTGCCGGGGGGTGGGGGGGTGGGGGTGGGGGTGGGGGTGCGGAGCAAGTCTCTGCTGCAGGCACAACCCCTCCTCTGGAACGGCCGGGCAGCTTCTAGCAAAGTTAAACGCACAGCTACCCAATCGCTCAGCAACCTCGTATCTGCCCCCAGATAAAAGGAAATGGGTCCCCAGGAAGACTGTACAAGAACGCTCACAGCAAACGTATTTCTAGGAGCCCTAAACTGGAAACAACCGAGTGGCGGCCGGTGCAGAAACAGACGAACCCTAAAACCGAAGCCCCGCACGGCCACGCGGGCAAATCTAACCGCCAAGGTGCTGACCCACAGCAGGCAGACGCCGAGAAGTACCTGACGCACGTGCCCTGGCCCGCGTCCAGGAACAGGCGGCACTCGCCCGCAGTGACAGGAATCGGGACGACGGGGGGTGCTTCTAGGGGTGCGGGCCGAGACGGGGGACGTCCGAAGGGGTGGGGGGCTTTACGTGGTGGAAATGTTGTGGGTCTACAGCGTTTGGGTTCCCGGGGTGAGACTCAAACTACACACTGAGGATCTGAGGACTTTGTCGTATGTAAATTACACCTCAGCTTTTAAACATTTAAAGCTTCACTGGAAAGGGGCGCCTGGCAGGCTCCATCGGTGGAGCAGGTGACTCCTGATCTCCGGGTTGTGAGTTCGAGCCCCACGCTGGGCACAGAGATTACTTTCACTCCAGGACAGCTGGCGAGGGAATGCCAGGCGACCCTGAAACGGGCAAGCATCCAGAAGCTCTTCGAGCTCCGATAAGGGGTGGACCCCGAGATGCTTCTGTTGGCCGAAAGCAGCAGGTGCAGACAGGTGTCTATCACACCAGATCTGCGTCACCGGGCAGAGGGAGAGATCTGTGCAAAGGACATCTCTGGATGGGGGGCTCTGTGAGAACTGGCCACAATCACCGCCTCAGAGTGACTGGGAGAAAGAAGGAGTCAGCTTTCCTTTTTTTTCTTCTCTAAGTTTATTTATTTGGGGAGAGAGAGACAGAAAGCGCACAAGCAGACGAGGGGCAGAGAGAGCAGGAGAGACAGAATCCCAAGCAGGCTCTGCTCCGTCAGCACAGAGCTCGACGCGGGGCTCGAACTCACAAACCGTGAGGTCGTGACCTCAGCAGAGATCAAGAGTCCGATGCTCAGCTGACTGAGCCACCCAGGCGCCCCAAGGAGTCAGCTTTCTTCCTACTGCCCGAGCCCTTCCAACACTGGTGGGCAGGCTGTTCTCGTAAAGGGCTGGAACGTAAATATTTTTGGTTTCTGTGGGCCACATGCCCTGTGCCTCAACGTCCCCACTCTGCCTTGTACCACAAAAGCCACCAGAGATGGTAAACAGACAAATGGGCGTTGGCTACGGGTCAATAAAGCTTGGTTTTCGAGAACAGTCAACGAAGCTGGCCCCTGGGCCCGAGGTGGCCGAGCCCTGCTCCCAAACCTTCTGAATCCCAAACCACAAGAGTAGGTAACCTACTTAAAAGCAAACGCAATTGAAATATAAAAACCAGCTCGGCTCCGAAGCCAGACCACGTGGGCTCGTACCCCAGCTCTGCCCGGGTGCGCACCGCTGTCCCCGCCCGAGCCTGGGGGCTTCTCCGGGCACGGGGCGGGCGTGTGGCCGGAGCTCGGCAAGAGGTGGCTGCTCTAACTGCCAAACCACTGCCAACCCATGCTCGCGTGTTGAGGGCCCGGCCGGTCCCCGCGGAGTCCTGCTTCGGGCCCTGAGGGCCGCCCGACTGGGGGGTGGGGGAGCACACAGGCCACCTGCAGACATGCCCAGACCTGCCCAAAGAGCCAAGGGGCAGTTATTTCTTGGGGGCGGGGCTCCCCATACCTAAGACGGCTGCGAAGGCTGAGGGGAGCCGAGTACCACCCTCGACCCGGGGAGGCGAGCTGCCACCTGGGTTGGGGCACGGCATACCCGGCACGGCGGGAGGGGGCTGGGGGTCCCCCAAACCCAGACCTGTCATCCACTGAAGTGGTGGCTCCGCCCCTCCAGCAGCTCCGAGCAGAGACGCAGGCAGCATCCACAACTCGTGGCACTCCTACCCCCCCCATCAACTCCCAAGTGGCTCCGATTTCGAAACGCACCAGCGAGGTCCCTGTCCCACACAGACCCCTCACTGCCCACCCCCACCCCAGCAGGTCACCATCTGCCACTTGGGGGATGCCATCCCCACCCCTAGTGGCCTCGATTCCACAGCAACCATCTCGGCCACCTCCTCTTGTTGCCGGTGTGTCAAGAACATCCTGCCTCAGGGCCTTTGCACTTGACGTCCCCTCTTCCAGAACATTCCTTCCCCAGTGATTTAGATGGCCCTGATGTCTCTGAAATTTGCTCAAATGCCACCAGAATGACAGATGTCCCTGAACACCTTCATTTAAAAACTGCTATCCTCCCAAGGGCACCTGGGTGGCTCAGTCGGTTAAGCATCCGACTTCGGCTCAGGTCGTGATCTCACAGTTCGTGAGTTCGAGCCCCGCGTCGGGCTCTGTGCTGACAGCTCAGAGCCTGGAGCCTGCTTTGGATTCTGTGTCTCCTTTTTTCTCTCTCTGCCCTTCCCCCACTCACGCTCTGTCTCTCCTTCTCCCTCAGAAATAAACAAACATTATAACTGCCACCCCCCAGGGGTACCTGGGGGCTCAGTCAGTTAGGTGTTGACTCTCGGTTTCAGCTCAGGTCATGATCTCACGGTTCGTGGGATGGAGCTCTGCATCAGGCTCTGTGCTGACAGCTTGGAACCTGCTTGGGATTCTCCCTCTTTCTCTCTGCCCTTTCCCACTCACATGTGCTCTCGCTCAAAATAAACTTTAAGAAACAAAAAATCCCAAAACATTACAACTCCCCAACAACCTCCTGCAATTCTGGTCTCCCACCTCCTTCCCCGCTCGATTTTTCTCCAAGACTTTTACCTCCTAAGAGTCAACATAATTTCCCGGTGTCTTTGAACAAACCCAGAAGTACGTCTGTGGGGACACAGGCTGCCGCAAGGCGGTGGGGGCCCCGCCAGGTGGAGCACAGGCTGGGATGAGGTGCCCACCCCAGGCCCCAGCGCCCCCCAGGGACTAAAGGGAGGGAACCCCTGTTCCCAGGTCGTCTGGGAGGACCGGAACCAGCCTCCGGCTCAATCCCAGACACCAACAGAGAGGCGAGGCCCGGCACAACATGTCCACCCCAGCTGCCAGGCCGCCTTGCAAACTGCCACCAGCAAAGAACACTTCACGACCGGAGCAGATGCTCACGATACGCCGGGGTGGGGGGGCGGAGGGGGAGGGAGGTGCTAAAACCGTAGTTAGGACACGGCTGTGGTCCCGAAGGGTCACACGTGCGGAGGAAGGACGGTGGCAAGAACACGCCCAAACCTCCAACGGGGGCCTGTTCCTGCTTCTATGACGCACACGCACTTGCACACGAGCTTCGGGAACAAGCAAGGAAAGGGAGACCTTAAACAGTCAATCAGAGGGGCACCTGGATGGCTCGGTCAGTCAAGCGACTGACTCTTGGTTTTGGCTCAGGGCATGATCTCGCGGTCCATGAGTTCGAGCCCCGGGTCGGGCTCTGTGCTGGCAGTGCAGAGCCTGCTTAGGATTCTCTCTCCCCTCCTCTCTCTCTGCCCCTCCCCTGCTCACATTCCCTCCCCCTCTCTCTCAAAATAAGTAAGTAAACTTAAAAACAAGTCAATCAGATAGGCCTGGTCTCCCTCCAGCTGGCCTATGGCCTCCTGCACCCTAGAACCTCAGAGAAGGAGAAAGGCCCACCCTCTAAGCCAATGCCCCCAGACCCACAAGGTCTCTGACTCCTGGCCCAGCCCCCCCGCCACGACGTAGCCGCAGGCCCCCGAATGGAGCAGTCGAGGTCTCAGAGGTGGTGTGGCTGGTGCGAGTGGCGCTGCGGTGGTGCTGGGGGAGGAGATGGGAAGACAGGTGCCCCGGGCTGGGTGCAGAGGGCCTGGCGGGCAGCAGGGAGCAAGCAGGCACAAGCCCTGGGTCGGGGGCTCCGGGCTCACGCCCACCTCCGCCACTCACAGGGGCTCCCACACGCAGCAGGCGGGCTCGTGACTTGCTGCCCCCGTGAAGTTACGCGGATGGAAGGGGCTCACACGCTGAAGGAGAGCTGCAGAATGTTAGCTCAAGGTCATTCTCACCGCGGCCCCCAACACTGCTTCCCCGCAACGAGCCTCTGCTCACACGGGCACCCCCTGCCCTGCTCCACACCGTCGATGCAGCGACGGAACAAACGAGGCCCAGGCGTCAAAAAACACATACAGATTAATAAGCAATGTCAGGGTCGGGGACAGGGCCACAGGGGATAAGAGGGCGGTAATGAGATGAGGGAAGGCGACTAGGAAAGAAGACGAGCTTTAGGTTAGGGGACTGGGAAGGGAAGGCCCATGTAGGGTCTGGGAAAGCGTGAGACGGCAGGGACAGCACGTGCAAAGGCCCCGGGGCAGCACCAGGCCTCGTGGTTTGGAGGAACAGTGAGGCCTGTGTGGCTGGAGCAGAGTGGGAAAGGGAGGAAGAGAGAGAGAGGGAGGGAGGGCAGGGAAGGGACCAGGCAGAAAAGTCAGCGGGTCATGGGAGTGTTTTGAACAGAGGAGAGACACGACCAGCCCACTATTTTAAGTTTCCTCTGACTGCTGGGGAAGACGCAGGTGACGTATAGGGAGAGACCAGGGGGGCGGCCAGGCAGGTGGGCCTGAAGCTGGGAGACCTGACCTAGAACGGAACCACAGAGGGGGCTCTGCGCCTCAGGGGGAACACCCACCCCAGAAAGGACCCAACGAAAGGAGACCTGGAAAAGCTCACCAGACCTTCAGCGACCCCGAAGCCCTCGGGACAGTCCAGTCGGTCCCCACTATCCCCATGGCCCGCTCATCCCGCGTTCTCTGGCCTCTCTCTCCTGTGCCACACAGCTCCCGTCCCCACGCCTTCCGTTCCTGAGCCCTCGCTCGCTGCCAGGCCTGTGCCCGCCACCCCGCTCCCCTGCTCCTTCCTCTCTGTCATGCTTATGGCTACTCGGCCCTCAGGTCTGGAACTCGGCCTCCTCCAGGAAGCCTCCTGACTGCCACCTCCTCACAAATGCACAATGAGGTGCTCCTGGCACTGACTGCCCCCAGGGAAGCCTGCACTCCCCAATCGCTCCTCTCAAGGCACCATTTAATCACGTCTAGTGCAGCTTCCCGGCAGAACCCTCCGAGCGGGGGCCCCCACGCCTGCCTGGCTGCCTGGGCAACACCACCCAAAGGCTTCAGGGGCTGGGTGAGGGACGCACGTGTGCCCCGCGCGACAGGGCAGGTGCCGGACCGGCAGGCCTCAACCAGCGTCGGGCCACCCAGCTGTAGGGGCACGTAGAGAGCCGGGGGGAACTCGGGCACCATCGCTCCAGGGCAGCGGGGACACGGACAGCCCCACAGCCCGAGCCGCTGGCCGCAGGACGCCAGAGCCTCGCAGAGCAGCACTGCTCAGGTCAACACGTCTCCTTCCTTCTGCCCTCAAGCCTCAGGACGGCCTCTCCTCTCTCCCACACGCCCAGACGGGGGTCCGGGCCTCCCCCCGTCAGACTGGCCGCTGACACCGCGACCAGGACCGTGTTCCCTGGCACACCTCCCCCGGATTCTGCCGTGGTCGGGAATGGGGTGCCCCTCTCCTGGCCGGGACGGGGAGGACAGCCGGGCTCTTCGAGCTAAGAGGCGGCCTGGGCTCCAGAACCGACATGGGGTTCAAGATGGGTTCTTCCCCACAGGGGTGCAGGGCACGATGACTCGGGGAGGGTCAGAGTTGAGAACACGGCCCCGGGGCCCCTTCCTCAGGATGGTGTGTGACCTCGGGCCGGTTTCCCGACCTTTCTAGGTGCCGGCCCCACTGCAGCACATCATTTGTCTCCTGAGGTCCTTCCAGCTCCTGGGTCTGTGACTCCATTATTCTCCTCCCCTCCCCCAACCCAAACATTCCACTCCCTGTGATTTATGTCCCCTCTGCACCCGGCACGGTCTCCATCCTGGAGCTAGAGCCGGCCGGCGGCTCTTCCGGGGAAACAGACCAGAGTGTTTGGACCTCATTTTGGTCAGCAGGTCATGGTCAGGAGCGAGGGGGAGGGGGAAACCGGCTGAGCTCGAGCCTGGTGGAGTGGCTCTGGGGCAACGCCAGGGCTGCAGAAGCTGCCACAGGGAGGCGCCCAGGTTGAGGGGCGGGTGGCCAACATCGCCGGTCCTGGAACAGAGGGACCAGACCGCTTCGGGGCCAGATCTGGGCCCCACGAGGGCTCTCCCGATGAACCTGGCAGCCGCCAGGGGGTCCCCGAGGATGGGAGTCCCAGGGAAGCCAGGGAAGGGGTGCACTCAGGATAGGGGCGGGGGAGTGGGCGGGAACAAGGGCAGGGCGGGGTCGGCCTCTTTGTTCTGAGCCGCCAGCAGAGTCATTCCTGGTGCAGACAGGGGAGCAGACTCTCCCGGAGATCAGGTGACTGGGGTCCCCGGGGGCTCAGGGCAAAGTGATGCATTGTGGGGCGGGGGCGGGAGTGGGCCATGCAGGAAGGAAGCCCATGGTCCAGGCAGGGGAGGGAGGCTGCCGGCCCTGGAGTTCAAAGTCACCTCTGTCCCCCACACAGTGCCAAGCCTGACTTACTGCTTCCCGGTGAAAACCCAGCCTCTCTATCACGAAGATCATCCTCGAGTCCTTAGGAACCTGAAACGTCAACCTGACCTTCAGAGCCAGCCAGTCCCAAGGCCCGCAGAGCCTGCCAGAGTCCCTGGGGGTAGGGGCAGAATGGCTTCCAACATGCACAGAGAAGCTGGGGGGAGCAGACAGGGAAGGCGTCCAGAAGCTCAGGAAAGGGCCTCGGGTCTCCGGTGCGGCCACGTCGACCCCACAACAGGTGCTGCTACAGCAACTTGCTCCCCACCCGGGGGCCGGTGACAAACACTGCCCGAGAGGAGGCAGGAGGGCAGAGCCTCAGGGTCCCGGGCCCGGACCCGCGGCAACTCCTTCCTCCACCCCCCGCAGCCTCTCCCGGAACCACAGCCCCCTCGCCGAACCTCACGGAGCTCAAGGGCTCCGGCGAGGAAGGGGGCTGGACACGGCGGGCTGGCTGGCACGGGCCGGCGTGGAACGCTGCGTGCAGAGAGGGGCCCCCTGGCCGAGCGAGACAGGACGCTGGGTCAGCAGGGCGGGAGGGAGCGAACCACACAGCGAGGGGCATGGCGGGTGGGGGCCCGGAGGGACCGTGGCCTCTGCCATGGCACGCAGGGACCGACGCACGGCGAGGGCCAGGGCCAGGTGTGCAGCGGGGGCGCAGCAAGGACGCGGGGGTTGAAAGGGAGAAATGGGGAATGGGCTGCAGGGGTGGCAGGACCCACGGCACCGACGAGGCTGGGGGCACCTCTAGGCCCTGAACGAGGAAAGCCGGAAGGGAACCTTCGCGAGGGCAGGGGGCGCTCTCGGTCTCCTGCCGCGTTCCCAGGGTGGGCCCCCCCTGCCCTGAGATCGGGGCAGCACGTGAGGCCGAGACCAGGCTGACACCCGCCCCGGCCCCATCATCACAGCCGCTGGGCAAGGGGCTGGGGGCTGGGGGCCTGGCGCGCGGCAGGTGCCCCATCAACATGGGGGCCAGATGAATAAGCAGGGAGGAGCCACAGAGCCCTGGCATGGGTCTCCTCCAGCCCCGGCGTACCTCTCGGGGGCATGGCTAGCCATTCCCTAGCCAGCTGGCCCATGCTGACAGGCCCGAACCCATTGGCCAAGGCTGCTCCCATGGGGCGCCTACCCTCTGCAGAGGAAAGGTTGGACCCAACTTCCAGCCCCTTTGCCACCCACTGGGAGTTAGGACCTGGAAGCAGCATCCCAGGTGGCCCCCAGCGATCCCTGCCTCTGGACGGCCCAGCCCGGTCCAGTCCCCACCCACGATGTACAGAGCTGGTCTGTGGGACGGACGCGATGCAAAGCAGAGAACACGAGGTCATGCCGCTTCGAAGCTTAGGGCATCGAGAGGACGTGGCTTCTGGCTGATCCTACACGGATGTGCACACGAACCCTCCCTCCCCCCCACCCCCACTGGTTCCAGAGGAAGCCGGCCACCGTTACACACAGCGAGGACGCTCGAGCCGTCCACGGGCACCGTGTGGCACGAACTGGGGTCTCTAGTCCACAGCCAGCAAGAAGCCAAGTCCTGCCGGCAGCCAGGTGAGTGGGTGGACGCCAGCCCCAGTCGGGCCTTCAGATGAGACAGCCCCCAGCCAACAGCTTTACTGAGACCTCATGAGACCCGGAGTCAGGACCACCCGGCTAAGCCACTCCCGAGTTCTGCTGCTCACAAACAGGGCAGATGAGCGTCTACTACTTTAAGCTACTAAAATTTGGGGTCAATTGCGAGACGACGCTATGTGGCTAATATAAAGATTCAGAGGTAGCCCCTGCGCTTCCTGAGAGGGAGAGCCCCCCGCAACCCCATGGCCCTCGTTGGTCCCCAGAAAACGCTCCGGGGCGGTGACGGGCTGGCCGTGGCCACTGGGCCCATGCCCGGTGGGACCCCCAGGGCAGTGGCAGACTCACCCAGCTCTGTGGGCTTCAGCAACTCATCGAGCATGTTAAAGAAGGGCAGTTTCACCAGACGCACTTCTGGCTTGAGGGTCTTGGCGGGCAAGCGTCCAAGTCCGTTCAAGTACTTCCCATAGAGCACGGGGTAGTCAATGTTGGGGCCCGAGAGGGGAGTCCTGGGCACCGTGCCAGCCCGGTCGTAGGTTGAGTGCATGGTCAGGGGGTCCAGGGGCCGGTGGGGTTGGGGGACAGGCTCCGAGCTCTTCTTGGCGTAGCGTGTCTCATACAGCTCTTTGATCTTCTTGAACAGCTCAGGGCTACAGTCAAACTGGACCAGCTGGAGGGCCCGGGTGACAAGTTCGTGTTTAAGTCCACTCTTACTCCGGCCGACGAAACCCAGGAGCATCTGAAGATCGGAGACTCGGAAACTCATCACCATGTTCTGGGAAAAGGCAACCACAGACACACGTGCTCAGAAGGGACGCTGCCAGATTCAGGGGCTGTCCATGGGACAAAGGGCTTTCTGGAGCCCCCTGGGCCCTAACTAGGGGGGACAGCAAAGTGAGACCCCATCAGGTGCTGCCTGGGCCTGCCCCCGAGCCCCCTTCACTCTAGCTGGCAGGAGCAAGAACCCAGGAGGAGGAGGCAGCTTTAGCACCTGGCCCACTAGCCCAGCCTCGGTCCCACCTCCATGTCTTTGCTCAGGCTGCCAGCTCACCCTTCCTTGTGATGCCCCCTCCCAGCTCAGCCCTGCTCCCCTCCTCCTCCTCGAACCTCCCTCAGCATTGCCAACGCAGCAAAAGCTTCTGACTGCCCCCCCCCCCCAACACACACACACACACCACTGCCTTCTATTTTAGGTTCTCGTTTCCCATCTTCAAGCCTGAAAGCATCCCCAGGGCAGGAACTGAGGATCCTGCTTTACCCGTAAACAGCCTCAGCCACTCCCTAGCCAAGCACACTAATGGCCTCTCTGACCCTCGGTCTCTTCATCAGGATGACAGGATTCACTTCATCGGGATGTGGGGAGGACCAGAGGAGGCAACGTACACGGAAAGCAGAGTAAATCAACACTGGCCACAAATGTGTTTTCCCTTCCCTCTGGAGAATGGGAGCCACAACTTAGTACTGATCACCTGCCAGGAACTGAGCTGCGCACGTGATCATATACTTAACTCTGATTCTCAAAACGACCCTCCCAGGCCGGGGTGAGCGCCATGTTAGAGCCAAGACCTAAACCTAGGCCCGGGCCTGACTCTGAAGCCAGGGGGTAATTTCCCCCTTCGGCACCGCAGGCGTCCGCACGGAGCTGAGCGCTGGCAAGCATCAAACGTCCGCCGTATTCCAGCGGGCCTTCTCTGCCTCGACACTGTGGACAGCGGGGCTGGACTGTTCTCTGGGGCGGGGCCGCCCTGGGCACTGTGGGGTACTCCTCAGCATCCCTGGCCTCCCTCCGCTCGATGCCAGGAGCTGCCCCAGACCCCAGCGGTGACCATCGCAAACGTCCCCCGGACGCTACAAAGCATCCTCTGGGGAGGGGATCGTCCCACCGAGAACCGCGGGTCTAAGGGGAAGGCTTCGGGAATCCAGCAGCCACAGAGGCCGCTCACTGAGCTGCGGCAAAGCGATGAAAGAGGTCTGGCAGGGTCCCCCCAGCTAAATCAAACCGAACACAAGAGCTCAGCTGATGCCAGTGTTTTCTTTGGGGCTGCCCGGCTGCGGCCTGCCCTCTGTGAGACCCCGGACGCCAAGGGGGAGTGAGGGGTGTGAGGGTCCCCCAACATGCTACATGAGCAAAGTATCCTTGAAGGATGGGCCACCCGCACCGAGCCCCAAAGCCGGCCTGTGATGAACGCAATGTGGTGGGAAAAAGAAACTTCCAGGGGAACAGGGGAAACAGGTACACGCGATGAGGGAAGGTATGGAAAGCTGGCGAGCACAGGGCAGGACGGCACCCAAGGAAACCGATAAAGCCCTTAAATTCAACTTGAGAGTCTGACAGTCGGGGGCGGGCGGGAACCCGGCCAGGGTGTTTACATAGTGGTCTCAGTGGCAAAAGGCTCTGGGGTTTCCCGTTTCCTGGCTGCTCAAGGGTGAGGCGTGGAGTCTGATGGCAGCAGGGGGACTCAGAAGCCCCGGGTTCCCAGATGACCCTGGCCCCTCTGTGCTCTCTATCCAAGCAAGATGTGTACCCTCTCCCACGCGTATAGCAGACAGACACCTGCTGACGGCGGAGGGGCTGTCGGGGCACAAAACCAGATACCGGTGCGCGGGGTGCCCGGCCGGCCTGCAAAGTCTCAAGGGGGAGCCCTTTCCTTGCTGTAGGGCCTTCTTCCCAGCCCCGCACTATGGGCGCGCAATGTCTGCCACAAGGCCACTTCCTGCGCACGAGTCTCGCAGGGGGCCGTGCCCGCCAGGCAGGTGAGTCGGCTGAAGCTCCGAGAAAGAAGCGGCCGGCCCAGGGCCTCCCTGCGTAGTCAGCGGCAGGGGCCATCCGACTCCTGAGGGCGCTTCCTTCCGCTCCCACCCAGCCGTCTGGGGGCCTGGGGACCCTCACATCCCAGCACAGCTGCTGCCTCGGGACCTAAGCACTGTGCCGGCCCTCAGCGAGCCCCGAACGCTTGTGCAAACAGAAAGGCTTCACCTTCCTTAGCCTGACTTCCTACCTTGAGCAGAGAAAATAGGCTTGCAGGCAAGATGTTTCTTCTGGAAGAGGCCCAAGGCCTTGGAGGGGAGAGGCGATGTCATGTGGAAGCTGACTGCCCGCCACGGAGCTAAAGGCAGGTGGGCTCGGCCAGCGAGTCTGACCACAAGGCATCTTCTAACCCGATCCCGCCCCTGGGAGCGCCCCGCCCCCGCCGAGGCCTGGCCCTTTCACCAGGCTGGACATCCCGAGCTGCCGCACGAGCATCCTGGGGCACGTCCCTCAAGCGGCCACATGCTCACAACTCGGATTTCTCAGCAGCTGCCACCACCACGAAGCCCGCCCTTGACACTGGGAGGGGGGGGGGACAGCGTGACAGGGGCACACACGCTCAGGAAGACGCCCCGAGCGCTCTGCAGACCACTTCCTGCCATGGCTTCCACCTACCCCGCCTGGCCCTCAGATCCGTGTTTGTAAACAGCACCGGGCCCCAGCGGCTTCCACAGTCTCAACTCTGGGCTTGTTTGGAGCCGCGTGGAAAAACAGCCTGGGCAGAGCTGCCCGTTCCCTCAACCTGCCTCGGGGACAGGTCCCTCGGAGCATGAGGGGAAAAGTTCAGGTCCTCGTCTCCGGGGGACAGGGGGCCTGTGCAAAACGCCACACACCACCTCAGGGGGTTCACTGAACAGAGGCGCCCGTTTGAGGCAACTCGAAAGAAGGGTCAACTTGATTTAATTGGGGTGGGGGGCCCCCCAGCCACCAGAGGGTCAAGTAGAGTTCATCAGATCGGATTTCAAGGCCCTGGATGGTATAGAAGAATCTAGTCCCCACCCTGGGGGGGCGGGGGGCGGCGGGGAGCAGGGGCCCAGGGGCCCAGAATCACAGCCCCACAGGACGGCTGAATTTCAGGGCTCCGGGGGACTTCAAGCCCACCAGCTGCCACCTTGGGCCTGCAGAGTCCAGACTTCCGCATCTCCAGGGCAAGTCTCAAATTTCTCAAAACGCTAGACACGGGTAGGGCGTATAGTGCAGGCATGGAGGGGGGGACACTCCGGGGGGTGAAGGGAGCTGCATTTCAGATCTCAGTGGGAAAGGAAGGGAGAAAGAGGAACCAGAGAAAGAAAACATTCACAGGTCAGGACCCTGGGGAGGGGAGACTGGGGGCGGGGCAGGGGGCGGAGCCTCTGTCCAGCAAAGGTCCGGTGCCCCACTTCGCTGCCACCAAAGGCCTGGAGTAAACTTCGCAAGGAGGAAGAAAACAACCCCAGTGTAGTTCGGGACAAGGTCTCTGGAGCCTTGCCGTGAGGGAGGTACCTGGAAAAAAGGTACATCCCTAGAACAGGGATGGCATCTGTGGGACGCGGAACCTGGACCCCAAAATGGAGTAAGCACGAGGAGCACTAAAGAAAGAGGTGGGGGACTCTCCATGAATCGGTGCAAAAAACCGGCAGCAAGGGAGAGCGAGCCTTAGAAGCCAGAGTCAGGGTGCGTAAAAGGATCCAAAGCAGGGGTCTGGGAGTTGTGTGGAGGGAGTATGATCTGAGTAGACTCACCAGGGAGTATAGGAGAAACAGCCAGTATGGGGCCTGATCTTGCTAGGGTGAAGTTTACAGACCCCAGGAGCAGAGTCCAAAGCCTCACAGATGCTGTCCCCAGGGTAAGTAAGACGGGAGAGGAAGGCAGAGCCCAGGACCCGAGAATGAGGAGAGAATAAGGAAGGCTTTGAACAGAGAACAGGGATCAGGGCTCCATCCCAGGCTGGAGAGCAAACTCAAGTGACTCGGTGCCCCACTCGGAGGGCGAGAGAGATGGTGTCAGGAGGGGGGCGGGGCTCTGGGACCAACGCGGGAGCTGAACTAGGGGTCCAAACTCCACCCCAGGGTACAGACCCCCAAAGAACACTGTGTTTCCGGGTGCTTCGAGCCCCTGGGTCATCACCCCGGATGGTGGAATCGGTGGCAGCAGGATCAAGGGACCCTTCCGATCAAGGAGTCGCCGACCCCAGCTGGTCTGCTGGGCGGGGAGGCTGAGACCCAGATGCTAGTCCTCGGTGCCGTGGGGGGTGGAGAGGCGAAGACACCTCCCCCCACCCCAGGCCAGAGCGTAGGACCCCGGCTCAGAGCGAGGAGGGGACGGAGCAGCCCAGCCCGTCATGCTGTCCGGAGGACTGTTCCTCTAGCTGGGAGGCGCGGCCCTGTCCCCGTGCTTAGGGAGACTGGACCCTAACCACTAGGGCTAGTGGGGGGGGGGGGGACCCCGCCTCAAGCCCGGGAACCAACCCCCAGCCCGAAAGCTAGGGTAAGGTTTGGGGGGCCCCGCCCCCGGCCTCCCCGCCCCCCGCCCGCACCCGGCGCGCCAGGGCCAGGGGCGGGCGAGGGGCCGGGCAGCGAACCGCGAGCGGGCCGCGCCGTGGGGCCCCAGGCGGAAGGCGCAGACCTCCGCCCGCCGCCCGGCCTCCGCCCCCTCTCCCGCCCGCCCGGGCCGGCGCCGCCGCTCACTCACTTTGGCCTCCACCAGCTCCGCCGCCATCTTGGCCACCAGCGTCCCCCGCGCCGGGAGCCCCCAGCCGTCGCGTCACGTGACCGCCCGCCACTCGCGGGCGGGGCCGCCATGGCGGCCAATTAGCACCCGCGCGCCCTCCTTCCCCCCGGCCGGCGAGAGGTGCTTCCCAGTGCGCAGGCGCGCGCGACCGCCGCCCGGGCCTCGGGCCAATCAGGGAGGCCCGACGCCGCCACCCTCCCTTCGCTCGCGGCAGCCACGCCCACCCCTGGCGGCGTCTGGCTTCTTAAAGGGATACTAGCCCTGCACAGGTGGGGTTCAGCGCTGGGTCCTGTCTAGGGAGGGAAGGAGGGAAGGAGGGGGCGGTGGCGACAACAATGCAGCCAGGTGTCGCGGCCCCCGCGCAGGACGGCCGCCAGGTGCGAGCCCTGAGGCCCGGCGGCCTCGGGGGAGGGGATGGGTGTTCCAAGCGCAGCGACTGCCGGCGCCTGCAGTCGGGCGCCCAGCCTCGCCCCGCGGTGCGGCCCTAGCGGCGCGGCGCCCCGCGCGCCGCACATCCGGGTCCTGGCGCGGCCGGGGGCGAGGGGGCGCGGGCGCGCGGCGCCCCCCGGCTGGCCCCGGACCGGCGAAGGACCACCTCCTCCCCCGCTTCCCTGCAGCCCGCGCTGCTCCGCCCCTGCGAGCGACCCTCCCGCGGGTCCCGCCTCCCCACCCACGGTAACCTTTGGAATCCGCGCTAACTGGGGCCTCCCCTGCCCTAGAGCCCTCCTTGGCTCCCCAGCGCGCGCGGGCCGCGCAGCTCAAACTTGGTTGTGTCAAAAGCGGGAGGCGAGAGAGCAAAGATGTGTGTTTCCAGGGCGCCCGCCCGGCTGGCCCAGAACAGCGTGAGACTCTGGATGTCGGAGTCGTGAGTTCCAGCCCCGCCTTAGGGATCAAGTGTCCTTAAAGTCTTAAAATAATAAAAATAAAAATAAATTCGAAAACGTGTGTTCCAGGGCTCATACCCTGAGTTCATGATTCTCAGGGCAGGAATGAAGAGAAATTTAAGGAAGCACCCCAAATCACTAGGTTATAAGATATGTTAATGTGATTTTTTTTTTTTTTAATAAGGATGCGAGGCGCTTGGGTGGCTCGATGGTTGAGCAACCGCAAAAGGGGTACCTGGGTGGCTCAGTTGCTAGAGAATCCGTTCCTGACTTCTGCTCAGGTCGTGAGCGCACTGTCTTGAGATAGAGCCCCTGATCCCCCCTGATCCGCCTCTGTCCTGACAGCCTGGAGCCTGCTTGGGATTCTCTCTGCCCGTCCCCTGCTCACCTGCGCACTCTCTCTCCCTCCTTCCCTCTGGAAATAAAAAAAATAAATAAACATTAAAACGAAGAAGGAGAAGGAGAAGGCAAAAAAAAAAAAAAAAATCCATGATGACAAAAATACCAAAATTTTTAAGTCGAGGTAGCATCCACCTCAGCAAATGCATGTGACCTCACTCACTTCCCCCAGACCCGAATTTTACAGGGTTTATGTTATTTTCATCACAATTTTGAAACTTTCAAAACCGTTTTCAGATGAGCAAGAAATTGCAAAGATAGTACGGAGAGTTTTTCGTCCGCCTCCCCCAGCCTCCCCCAACGATAACGTCTTCCGAAAACACCGTGTGTTACCCAAACCAGGAAAGCGATGTTGGTACAGTACAATCAACCCAGGTACAGATGTTCAGATTTCTCAAGTTGTTTGTTTTTTGGGTTTTTTTTTTTTTTTTAACGTGAAAAATACTTTGGGCGTATTTACAGAAGGCACGATACAAGATCTGCTGTAAAATACTAAGAGTGAGCGGGCGGGGAAGGGGGAGAGTGGATGAGACAAAAGGGACTGTGAATTGCTCATTGTGGAGGCTGGGGCCTGGATTCATGAGGGACAGTGACAATCAGTAGCTAAGGCTGCCGTACTCTTACTCTCCCAGATTTGCCAGATGAGGCTCTTTGCATGTTACCGTTCTAGTTGGCCCTCATTTTCTGATGCAGAAACACAGGCTTTGAGATGGGAACCCACCTGAGTTTGGCAGAGGCGGAAGCTTAACCCAGGTTCAATGCTGTCCAGAGAACACCGTCATAAACCGCGTCAGTCGCTTCCACTGAGATATTTAGTAGTAAGCTTTCCGTATATTGAGCACCTCCTATATGGCAAACACTGTTTTGGGTCGCGGGACAGCAAACATATTCCGTAAAGGTCAGGATGAAAAATATATTTGGCTTTGCAGCCCGCGCACAGTGCCTCTAGCAGCCACTCGACCTTGGCATCATGGGGCAGAATCAGCTGTGGGCTGTGTGTAAACAAACAGGCATAGGCTGTGTGCCAATAAAACTTTATAAGCACTGAAATTTGAAATGGATATCATTTTCACGTGTTATAAAATATGCTTTTGTTTCGTTCAAACGTTTAAAAAAAATCTCAAGCGCTGTTCAAAAACAGTTGTGAAGCAAGACTTGGCTCTCCCTCCCCCTCTCCCTCTTTCCTTCCATTCTTTCTCTTTCTTCCTTAATTTCTAATCGTGATAAAAGACGCAAAGCATAACGGTAAAAATCGTTTTTTTATTAAAAAAATTTTTTAATGTTTATTTATCTTTGTGAGAGACAGAGACAGACCGTGAGCAGGGGAGGGGCAGAGAAGGAGGGAGACACAGAATCCCAAGCAGGCTCCAGGCTCTGAGCTGTCAGCACAGAGCCCGACGCGGGGCTCAAACTCATGAGCTGTGAGATCAGGACCTGAGCGAAGTCAGATGTTTAACTGACTGAGCCCCCCAGGCGCCCTTCTCTGGCTTATTTTGATGAGCGTGATGTCCTCCAGACCTACCACGTTGTAGCCAGTGTCACGATGTCCTTCCTTTTCCAGGCTGGAGAATATTCTGTTGTGTGGATGGGCCACCTTTTGCTTCTCTGCTCCTCCCTCGATGGTCGCTTGGGTTGCTTCCAAGTCTTGGCTATTCTGAATAATCCTGCTATGAAAACAGGTGTACAAATAGCTGTTTGAGACCATGCTTTCAACTCTTTGGGGTAAATACCCAGAGGCGGAATTGCTGGTCACGTGGGTAGCTCTATGTTTAACTTTGAACCGCAGGGTTTGCTACAATGGCTAGTTAGTGTATGTTGTGTTCCCACCAACAGCACAAGGGCTCTGATTCTCCACATCTTCCAGGACACTTGCTACTTTCTGGTTTTTGTTTCATTTTGTTTAAATTGTTTTTTTTTTTCTTAAGTTTATTTATTTGGAGAGACAGAGACAGCAGAGGAGGGGCAGAGAGAGAGAGAGAGAGAGAGAGAGAATCCCAGGCAGGCTCCATGCGGTTGGTGCAGAGCCCGATGGGAGGCTCCCACCCACAAACCCGTGAGATCATGACCTGAGCCCAAACCGAGAGCTTAACCCACTGAGACACCCAGCCCCCCACCTTTCATATTGTTTTAACAATAGCTTCCTAATGGGTGTGAAGTTGTACCTTATTGGGGGTTTGATTTGCATTTCCTAAGGATTCATGCTCATTTCTCATCTCTTCATGCGTTTATTGGCCACATGTATGTCTTCTTTGGGGAAATGTCTGTTCAAGTCTTTTGCTCCCCCCCCCCTTTTTTAATTGGGTTGTGTTTTATGTTGTTGAGCTGCAGAAGTTCTTTATATATTGTGGACACTAACCCTCCATCAGATATATGATTTGCAAATATTTTCTCCCATTCCTTGCATGCCCGACTTCATATTATTAAGATTTCAATATGCTCTAAAATGATTGCTCTCCAGATTCAATGCAGTCCCTGTTTAACTCCCAACAACTTTTCTGCAGAGATACAAAAACCCATCCTAAAATTAGTGTTGAATCACAAGCGACCCCAAATAGCCAATACAATCTTAAAAAAAAAAAAGAAAGAAAAGAAAAGAATGAATTTGAGGACTCACATTTCCTGATTTCAAAATTTCTATAAAGCTATGTGATTAAAACAGTGTGGTGCTGGCCTCTGCACAGACATATTGACTGATGGAATAGAATTGAGCGTGAATTTTGTGTTATGTATATTTTTTCACGCATTTTTTTAACTATAAAAAATTAAAAAATTATCTTTGCCTTTCTCAAGTTTTTATTTATTTGTCTTGAGAGAGAAAATGCAAGCCGGGGAGAAGCAGAGAGAGGAAAAAGGAGAACCCCCGCCCCCAGCAGGCCCCACACCGTCAGCACACAGCCTGGCGCGGGGCTCAAACTCACAAACCGTGAGATCATGACCTGAGCCAAAATCAGACACTTAACCGACGGATGCCGGCAGGCACCCCTAGAATTGTGATGTATTCTTACACCACTAATCGAGAAAGGACAAAATAATCTCGAAGGCATTATGCTACGTGGCGGGGGCGGGGGGGGGAGCCGATCTCAAAGTGTTACACACCGTGTGATTCCATTTATACAGCATTCTCAAACTGTCAAAATTGGAGAACCGGAACAGAGATTAGTGGAACGGCCTGAGGGCTGGGCCATGGGGAGCGGAGTAGGGGAGACAGAAAAGGGATAGCAAAAGGAAGATGTTTGGAGGAATGGAATAGGTCTGTATTTTGGTGACAGTGGTGGTTATGAGATTGTATACACCAATGACACAAAGCTACACACACATTATACCAATGTCCCCTTCCTGGCTTCTGTAGTGTAGTTGCATTAGATGCCACCGTAGGGAGGGGCCTGGGTGAAGGGCACAGGGGACCTCTCTGTCCTATCTTTGCAACTTCCTATGAATCCATAATTATTTCAAAGTAAAAAGTTGTTTTCTTTTTTTCCTAAGGGCCTAGCCCCCCACCCCCACCCCCGGCGGCTCAGTTGATTGAGCGTCCGACTTTTTTTTTTGGCTTGGGTCATGATCTCCCGGTTCGGGGGTTCGAGCCCTGAGTCAGGCTCTGTGCTGACAGCATGGAGTCTGCTTGGGATTTTCTCTCTCTCTCTCTCTCTCCCTCCCTCCCTCCCTCCCTCCCTCCCTCCCCCCTCTCTCTCTGCCCCTCCTGCCCCGCCTTAAAATAAATAAATAAACATTTAAAAGAAGAAGAAAACAGTAAAATAACATTATTGAGAAATTCCGTAAAATTCGAATATAGAGTAGGGATGTCATAATAGGAATTATTATCACGAGCTGGCAAAAGCTTGATCATTGTTGAGTACCTGTGAGTGATACATGATGAGTCTTTATGCTTCAATGTGTAGCTATTGCTGTGTGACAAATAACGACTCATTCAGCAGCTTGAAACAACAGTTTCACAGTTCCTGTAGTTCAGGCATCCAAGCCCGTGTGGTTCTCCTTCCTAGATGCTGAGCTGAAATCTAGATGTGTGCTGGGCCGTGATCTCATCTGGAGGCCCGACTGAGGAAGGACATACTTCCAAATGTGCTGAGGTCATGGGCAGAATTCAGTTCCTTGCGGTTGGAAGACCGAGGGCTTCAGCTTCTAGCTGGCTGTCAGCTAGAAGCCACCCTCCAGGACCCGTCACAGGAACTTTCTCAACATGAACGCTCACTCTATCCCAACCAGCGAGTGAGAGAGACAACTCACATGCTGGAGACTGCAATCCTAGGTAACCTATTTACGGGAACAACTTCCTCCACTTCTGCTGTCTCCTGTTAGTTAGAAGCAAGTCACAGGTCTGAGCAACACTCGAAGAGAGGAGATTATACAAGGGCATGAATACCAGGAGGCGGGGATTGGCAGGGGCACTCTAAGAGTCTGTCCACCACGGTACCTTTGAAAAAATTCATAATAGGGGCACCTGCCTGACTCAGTTGGTGGACCATGTGACTCTTGATCTCAGGGTTGTGGGTTCAAGCCCCACATTGGGTGTAGAGCTTACTTACAAATGAAATCTTAGGAGCACCTGGGTGGTTCAGTCCATTAAACATCTGACTCTTGATTTCGGCTCAGGTCATGATCTCATGGTTCGTGAGTTCGAGCCCTGCATCGGGCTGTGTGGTAACTGTGCAGAGTCTGCTTGGGATTCTCTCTCTCTCAAGATGAATAAAATAAACTTTAAAAATAATAAAATCTTTAAAAATATATATATATTAACATTTATTTATTTTTGAGAGACAGAGCAAGACAGAGCATGAGTGGGGAGGGGCACAGAATCCAAAGCAGGCTCCAGGCTCTGAGCTGTCAGCACAGAGCCTGACGCGAGGCTCGAACTCACAAACCGCGAGATCCTGACCTGAGCCGAAGTTGGACGTTTAACCAACTGAGCCACCCAGGCGCACTTTATAAAATACATATTCATAAAAAAACATTAGAAGCAGCTTAACAGCTGTGTATGTAATTAGATCCCATGTATAATATTAGGTATCTGTGTTATTATTATTATTTAATTTTAAATATTTTAATGTTTGTTTATTAAACATTAAAGATACGGGGCGCCTGGGTGGCACAGTCGGTTAAGCGTCCGACTTCAGCCAGGTCACGATCTCGCGGTCCGTGAGTTCGAGCCCCGCGTCAGGCTCTGGGCTGATGGCTCAGAGCCTGGAGCCTGTTTCCGATTCTGTGTCTCCCTCTCTCTCTGCCCCTCCCCCGTTCATGCTCTGTCTCTCTCTGTCCCCAAAATAAATAAACGTTGAAAAAAAAATAAAAAATAAAGATAGACGGGTAGAGGGTGAGATAAAATCCCAGGCAGGCTCTGTGCTGTCAGCTCAGCGTGGAGCCTGACAGGGGGCTCAATCTCATGACCGTCACAACTGTGAGATCATGACCTGAGCTGAAACCAAGAGTCGGATACTTAGCCAACTGAGCCACCCAAGTGCCCCTAGACATTCGTGTCATTATTAAAAATTAAAAGTAGCCATACAATTTGACCCGACAATTTCACTTTTAGGAATATATTCCGCAGAGATGAATTCTAGCATACGTCCCAAGCTCTGCACCGGTAAATTAGGAAATGCGTGATTTGCAGAAAAATTTGTGCTGGGTGTTCCAAGAGGTGGCAAGGCTCACAGAATTCTTAGCAGTATCACAGGGTGGTAACGATGAATTGTGCCCCCGTGTCTGTTCTCTGTCAGTAATAGGACTTCCTATTGTAAGCTGGGCACAGCCTCCCAGAATAAAGACTACGTTTCCCAGGTTCCCTTACAGCTAGGCGTGGTCATGTGACTAAATTCTGGCCAATGAGAGTAATGATATGTACACTTCCTTTCCCTTTTCCTCTCTCCCTCTTCCTATTGGATGCAATGTGGACACGTGGTGCACCATCTTGGGCTATGAGGGTGAAGGCAATATTCTAGGGAGGCTGAAGCAAAAAGAAGGATCTTGAGGGGCGCCTGGGTGGCTCAGTCGGTTGAGCGTCCGACCTCTGCTCAGGTCATGATCTCTCAGTCTGTGAGTTCGAGCTCCGCGTCGGGCTCTGTGCTGACAGCTCAGAGCCTGGAACCTGCTTCGGATTCTGTGTCTCCCTCTCTCTCTGCCCCTCCCCCACTCATGCTCTCTCTGTTAAAAATAAACAAACATTAAAAAAATTAAAAAAAAAAAAAAAGAAGGATCTTGAGATGTTGACGGCAACACGTACATTATATACGTATTTTACAGGTACGCTGCGTGTCCCGGACTGGGACCTGCTTGGCAGGGGCCTGCTTAGCACAAACACAAAAACAGTCCACTGCCTTAAGTGTTAATCTCATCCGAAAACACTTTCACAGAAACGTCCAGAATCATGTTGGGCAAAATATGGCGCCACGGCCCAGTGAAAGGGGACACAGAAAAGTAACTAGCACGTGGGGTAAGGTAGGATTTGTGCTTACAAAGATCCTTCTGACAGCTGTGAAAAATGGATTGTGGGGGGCACGAGTGGAGGCAGGAGAGCAGGGAGGAGGTGAGTGCGGTCACCCAGGGAAGTGATGATGCCGTCCTGGACCAGGGTGGGGGCAGAGGGGATGGAGTGAAATACATAGAATCAAGGTGTTTATGTGAATAGTGAGTTCTGATATCATCCTATTCTAATTAAAAAAAAATTTTTTTTTACATTTTATTTATTTTTGAGAGAGAGAGATTCAGAGCACAAGTGGGGAAGGGGCAGAGAGAGAGAGGGAGACACAGCATCCGAAGCAGGCTCCAGGCTCTAAGCCATCAGCACAGAGCCTGATGCAGGGCTTGAACTCACGGACCGCGAGATCATGACCTGAGCCGGAGTCAGACGCTTCACCGACTGAGCCACCCAGGCGCCCCCATATTTGATTTTAAAACATTTCTAGGTCCCCAAAAAAGAAATCCCGGAGAGACTCACTTTCTGTCTCAATGGATTTGTCTGTTCTGGACATTTCTTATAAAGTGAATCATATGCTATATGAACTTTACGTCGATTGTGTCACTGAGCATCATATTTTCTTTAATTTTTTTTAATGTTTATTTTGAGAGAGAGAGAGAGAGAGAGAGAGAGAGAGAGAGAGAGACAGCGCAAGCAGGGGAGGGGCAGAGAGAGAGGGAGACACAGAACCTGAAGCAGGTTCCAGGCTCTGAGCTGTCAGCACGGAGCCCAATGGGGGGCTTGAACCCACAAACCGTGAGATCTGATCTGAGACAAAATCAAGAGTTGAATGATTAACCCACTGAGCCACCCTGGTGCCCCTGAGCACTGTTTTTTAGGCCCATCCACACCGTGTATGTGTCAGAACTTCACTCCTCTTTAAGGCATAATAATACTCCAATGTGCAGCCCGACCACATCTCCTGACCCATTCCTCAGCCCCCATCATCTCCTGCCTGGACCAGCACACTACCTACTGCTGTCTGCTCTCCCTCCCCCCCCCCCCCCAACAGTCCGTCCTCCCCGCAGTGGCCGCCAGAGGGCACCCGTGAGCACCCGAGTCAGGCCCTGCCCTCCCGTGCCCACAGCCCTCCAGGGCTCCAGAATCACTGGCGGTAAAAACTCAAATCCTCCCAGGGGCCCCCAAGGCCCTGCACGACCTGCCCTATCCCCTCCCTCCTCTCCCTTCCCCTCCTCCCTCTCACCCTCTCCCTCACTCTGCTCCAGGCACAGGGCCTCCTTACCATTCCTTCAACACTCCAGGCCATGGTTCTGCCCCAGGGCCTTTGCACATGTTCTTCCCACCTGGAATGCCTTTCCCCCAGGCTCCCATATTGCTCTCTCCCTGATCTTCAGATCTCTGCTATCTCCTTAAACATATAAAGTGTGTATTACCATCTGTCCCCACTCCTCCCAGCCCCTAACTCTATTTCACCTTCCTTCCCAGCATTCTCGCCATCTGACATAACCATACACTGTATTCATTTATTCATGCTTCTCCCTGCCAGTCCCATTAGAACATAAGCCCCACCAGGATAGGACAATTGTCCTGTGTCCCCAGCTCCTCAGTCAATGTCTGGCAGACAGGAGGTACCCACTAGATATGTGCAGGGTAGATGAATATCATTCACACTAGAAAAATGGAGAGCATTTTATTTATTTATGTATTTATTTGTGTACTTATCTACGTATGTATGTATGTATTTATTTATAGCAATCTCTACGCCCAGTGTGGGACTAGAACCTACGACCCCGAGATCAAGAATCACATGCTCTTAGGGGCGCCTGGGTGGCTCAGTTGGTTGGGTGTCTAACTTCGGCTCAGGTCATGATCTGACTGTGGGTTCAAGCCCTGCATCGGGCCCTATGCTGACGGCTCAGAGCATGGAGCCTGCTTTCGATTCTGTGTCTCCCTCTCTCTCTGCCCCGCCCCCGCTCTCTCTCTCTGTCTCTCTCTCTCAAAAATAAACATTAAACACCAAGGTAAAAATAAAAAAAAAAAAAAATCACATATTCTGAGTGACCCAGCCAGGCGCCCCTAGAGCACGTTATTAAAATAAAACAAAACAAAACAAAAGATCGCATGTAGGTTTTTTTTCTCACTCTCAACACCGTGAACAACATTCAGGACCCGATCATTCTCTAAAGTGGGGCCATCCTGGGCACTGTGGGGTGTTGAGAATCCCCGGTCCCCGCCCACTTGCTCCCAGGAGCCCTCCTAGTTGTGACAACTACAGATGTCCCCCAGACACGGCCCAGCGTTCCGCGGGGGACAGAATTGCCCCATACATCAGGGGTTCTTCTCACTGGGGTCTCTACTCATATGCTCCCTTATTCTCTGGGGGATCCATGCATCCCAGGGTCCCCGGACCAGCCTGGTTTACAACCATCATCCTGGTATAATTAAATCAGGATCCCTTTTACTTTCAAAATCGTCCTGGTTTGCACTTTGGTAAAAGGACGCGTCCACTGAAGCTGAAATCAGGCATGGTTGTATGACTCAGCAATTCCACTCCAAGGTATGTCCCCAACAGAAGTGCTGTGGGGACATGCGCTAGAATGTTCCATAGCAGCGTGAGTCGAAACTGCCCCAAACTGGAAACGGCCCAGATGCCCACCAACAGTGAAACGGGCGAATCCATTGTGCCAGGGTCTCAAAAGAAAAATACAGCATTGAGAAGAGGCCACATTGCGTAATTCAACATGCCCGAAATTCACAAAGAGCAACCCCCCCATCTATGTGGTTAGAAGACAGAATGGTGGTTTCTTTGGGGTGGCGGCGACTGGAAGAGACATGGGGGCACTTCTGGTCACAATCTGTATTTTATTTTATTTTATTTTATTTTATTTTATTTTATTTTATTTTTAATTTTTTTTATGTTTTTTTTATTTTTGAGAGAGACAGAGACAGAATGCGAGTGGGTCAGGGGCAGAGAGAGGGAGACACGGAATCGGAAACAGGCTCCAGGCCCTGAGCTGTCAGCACAGAGCCCGATGCGGGGCTCGAACTCACGAACCCTGAGATCGTGGCCTGAGCCGAAGTCGGACCCTTGGACCGACAGAGCCACCCAGGTGCCCCTATATTTCATGTCTTTCGAAAGTTGTATGAACGTCAAATTTTAGCATCCATCAATAAAGTTTTATTGGCACACAGCCGCGCCCATTCGTGTAGGGTGTCTGTGGTGGTGACGCAGCAGAGGTGAGAAGCCCTGTGGCCCAAAAAGCTGAAATGCTTTCTACTTGGCCCTTTAAAAAAAAGGTAGCCATTTCTGCTGTCCTGGAGTCATGCCCCGGGCAGTCCAGCTAAAGCCACCGACTTGCTCCCTCCCATGTGTGTGAGAAGTCGAATAGGTAGAGAGCCACTTGACTTTCATTGTTTCTTCCCTTGTGCCTGCCACCTCAGGGCCTTTGGATTTGCTCTTCCCCCTCCCTGGACTACACTCTCCACTTTGGCTCATTGAACACTTTCTCATCTTTCCTGGAGCAGTTTAAGAGTCACCTCCTCCAGGCAGCCCTCCCTGATTCCCCAGGCTAGATCATAGCCCTGCCCTGTTCTGCCCTCTCCTTTGCTCGGTCTCTCTCTCTCCTTCCCACCCAACTTGAAAGGTTCAATTTGTGCACATATTTGATTGACTGTTTCCTCCACCAGCCAATCAGCTCCCCGAAGGCAGGGACGCTTTGTCCCTGGAGACAACCAGGAAACCCAGGAGCTCCCGGTCTGAGGGAGGTGAAGAATTCCAGGCAAATAAGGTGGAGCCAGGCCGCACAGCTGATGGGTGTCTTTGTGGGTGGGGAGAGGTGGGGCCCCTGGAAAGCCTGGGCTGGAGGTCCCAGGAGCAGCTTAAAAGCAAAGAAAGGCAAAACGGTTTGCCTAGGGCTCTAATCAAGTCCCTAAGGGCATGTTGGGAGCCCCAGACCAGACTGTCACCTTTACTTGTCCTCCGGGATGGTCGGATTGTCGGTTTAAGCCTCCGTAAACTGGGGCTTTACAGCTCCCATGGCAAAACCCCTCTGGAGGGGAGAAGCAAGTCTGTCTTTTCCTTAGAGCCTTGTTCAGGGACCTTGGACATCAGCGTTGCCCTGGAGCTGCTGTTCTCACCGGTTGGCCTCGCCAGACTCCCCTGAAACTGCACGACTCTCCCCGGAGAGCAGCATGCGTGCTTTCTCCCCAAGGCTGGTTCCACACGGGCCTCTAGCAGAACGACCCACGGAAGAGCCATGCTGGACCCCGAGGCAAGGGGAAAGATCTGTGACTCTGGTCCTGTCGTGGGTTCGAGCCCCGCATCGGGCTCTGCACTGACGGTGCGGCTGAGGTTTTTGGAGTGCTCTTAAATTTTGTGCCCAAGGGAAACCATCCGCTTTCCTAATCCCGGTTCCAGCCCTGCCGGATAAGTATTAGGTGCTAATAAATATTCGTAGAAGGAATAGTTGGAACGTCGAGCCTAGTGTTTCTGTCCCACAATGGGAGCTGGATTCGTTTGCTGTGGCTTAATAACAAAACACCACACACGGCAGGGCTTGAACAACAGGTACGGGGGCACCTGGGTGGCTCAGTCGGTTGAACCTCTGACTTTAGCTCAGGTCATGGGCTCGCAATTCATGAATTCGAGCCCCTTGTGGGACTCTGCTGTCAGCGCAGAGCCTACTTTGGATCCTTTGTCCCCCTCTCCCTGCCCCTCTCCAGCTTGTGTGCATGCGCGCGGTCTCAAAAATAAATAAAAATTAAAAAAAAAAAAAAACCCAGATATTGATTGTCCCCCAGTGGTGGAGGCTAGAAGCCCGCAATCGAGGCATCGACAGGGCTGGTTTTCCCGAGGCCTCTCTTGTGGACTTGTGGACGGCTGTCTTCTTGTGGGATTCTCTGTCTCCCTCTCTCTGCCCTTCCCCTGCTTGCATCCACCCCCTCCCCCGCCCTCACTCTCAAAAATAAATAAACAAAAAAAGAATTTAAACTCATGATGTCTGGCTTCCGTTGAACCACATCTGAAACCCATCCAGGCAATAGTAGTGGGGCAGAGTTGCTCCCTGATTCAACTCATTTTTTTGTTATGGTCGTAAAATACACATAACATAAAATTCACCCTCTCAGCTATTTCCAAGTGCACAGCTCAGCGGCGTCAGGCACGCTCACACTGTTGTGCAGCCACCTCTGTCGTCGTCTCCAGAACTTTCCATCTCCCCAAACGGAGACTCTGTCCCCATGAAACACTGGCTCCCCACCCCCGGGCACCCCGCCCTCCCCCAGGGGCTCCCACCATCCACTCTCTGTCTCTGTGGACTGGACTCCTCTAGGGACCTCCTGTGAGTGGGGTCACGCAGGACGTGTCTGTGTCTGGCTTCTGTCACTGCGCATAGTGTCCTCCGGGTCCATCCACGTGGTGGCAGGTGGCAGGACGGCCTCCCTTCCTGAGGCTTGAAGAACCTTCGGTTGTACGAATACACCAGCAAACCGTGACTTTGTGAGTCGCTGGTTTCTTCTCTCATCTGCTGTGAGACTCCGATCGAATCCTCTAACTTCTCTGAGCCTCAACTATCTCCTGCACAAAGGAGCTCAGCCAAAGCCCAGGGTGTGAGGGAGATTATGCGAATTCACTGATTTCAAGGGCGGTGGCCGGCGTTCCATAAACGCTCCAAGTGCATCAAAAGGCAGATACACGAGGGGCGTGCAATGGCGGGTGCTGGTCAGCAGGGGCCGCTGCCGTCGCCTCCCGGAGGTACAGAGTTCTTGGCTGGCGCATGCGCAGCTGAGCCTCCCTGCAGAGGCGACTTTTTTCTCCTGGTTCTTCCCCGCCCTTTACCTCGGCCTGTATTTATTACTGCAGACCCTGAACCTGGCTGGAGCTGCTTTTGCTCTGTGCTGAAGCCCGGTACCTTCCCCAGGCTTCTGCTGAACGTGGGTCTGGGAATAGCGGTGGGGACAGGTACCGTGCGTGTACCTGGTCCCATCCCGGCAGCTGTGGGGCTGAACACGTCCCCACGAAGAGTAGCAGCGGAGGGAAGGACTTCAATCTCACTATTCTCCTCGTTAAACTCTCCCCGGCTTATTCAGTTTACGCTCAGTTTTCGTAATAAGCATTCTGCTCACGTGAGAGCAAATTGAACCCCCTCTTAACGAAAACCTTTGCTTTTCATCTCTGAGATGCCTTAATTTGAAAGGAAGTGCTGCGAAGTGTCTAATACGGAGCCCAGGACACAGTGGGCGCGCAATACATTTAAGATAGAAATTAACTAAGAACGGGAAACCTGAGGGGCGCCCGGGTGGCTCAGTCGGTTGAGCGTCCGCCTTCAGCTCAGGTCATGATCTCACGGTCTGCGAATTCAAGCCCCGCGTCGGGCTCTGTGCTGACAGCCTAGAGCCCGCTTTGGATTCTCCGTCTCCTTTTCGCCCTGCTCCTCCCCCAATTGTGCTCTATCTCTGTCTCCCTCTCTCTCTCAAAAATAAATAAATGTAAAAAAAAAAAAAAAGAATGGAAACCTGATACCCAGCTACTTCAAATGGCGCATGCATATTTGTAAATTTGCATGTTTGTAAATTTGATGTTAATTTGTAAAATTGACATCAAAACGTGTCATGAACACAGCTGTAGGTGTTCAAAGACCCCGAAATAACCCCGAGGGTGAATGCAATCAACGACTGGACAGAGCTTTACAAAGCAAAATGCGCAAAGCATTTGTGGGAAGGAGTGCACAGGCTCGGAGTTCAGATTCCAATTTGCATTGCCTTTTGCAGGTGCTTATCTGAGGAAAAGCAGTGCAGTCCTTTTGAGAGCACGAGTGTAGGGGAAGATTTACCTCAGGGGTTTCTTTGTGCTAACGGGAATATCATTTGGGGATGACATAAGGAATACTTACTAAGGGTCTACTATGTACCAGGCATTGGGCTTGGCTCTATATAAAGAATAAAGATACCGAATGGAATGCCAGTTTGTTCCCTCGAGCCAAAGATCTGAACTGCAATAGTTTCTTAGGGTCAGATTAGGACACAAATGCAAAATAGTCTTGTGTACCTCCCGCTACAGAGGAAATGAAGTCGAAAATGAGATTACACCTGGAAAGCGTTGAGCCCCATGCCTGAGAAGTGGCAAACTATGCCCCTGAAATAAACGTTGTATTAATAGCAATGATAGCTAATTAAAATAGCTACATTGAGTGCTGTGTCAGGCACGGTGCTAATCCCTTCGAATGTATTTAACCTTACTCTCCCTCAGCGATCACCCCATTTGACAGATGAAGAAAAGGAGGCACAGAAAAATCCGAGTACCTACTGTAAGAACGGGTACAGTGGTGCAATTAGTGAGGTGTTTCGTTTATTGCTATGGCGACTACACCTAGCCCATTGCCTATGGTATAGATAAAAACCAATCTATCTTTGGGGGATAAATCAGTGATTAGTACGTGCCTTCAAACAAGGTTTTTATTTTGAAATAATTATAGACAGGTAGTCGCAAAAATAGTACAGAGAGGTCCCGAGTATCCGTCCTCCACCTTCTCCCAGTGGGATCATCTTACATAAGAGCAAAACCAGACCATTGACTTTGGTACAATCCACAGACACTTCCCACATTGCAAAGGGCTTTTAACAGAAGTGCTTGGCATTTTGCAAGCTGATATCGTTACTCCGATTAATAGTCTCAGCTAAAACGGTGCTCTGCGCTTTTTGCACCCGAATATCGCATTCCGGAGGCTGGCACCCAGCCCCAGTAGACCACCGCCCCCGGGAACTCCGGCAGCCGCGCCAGCGTCTAGAGGGTTAACCGGAGGAGCGCTTCCTTGCGCCTGCGCTGGGCGTTTCTTCTCGCCCCGCCCCCGCAGCGCGGTCAGATGACCCGCCCAACCGGCTTCTGCCTATAAAAGGTCGGGTGTTGACGTCAACGTTCTCTTCCGCCGTCGTCGCCGCCATCCTTGGCGCGACTCGCCCCGCTCGGATCTGCCTGGGAGAATCCACCGCCATCCGCCACCATGGTGAGCAACGCTGTCCGGCTGGTGGCCTGGAACGGCGGCGGGGCCTCCGCGGGACCGGCGCTCCCGGGTCTGGGGCGCCGGGGCCGCCCAGACCTGGAGGAGACATGGCGGCGCCGGCGGGCCTCGGGTCGGGGAAGCGGCCGCCGCCATATCTGCGCGTCGCGCCGTTCGCCGAGCCCCTTCCGCGCTTCCAGGGGCGCCGCCGCCTCCCGGGACCCCGGGCCCGGCTGGGAGCTGGGGCAGAGTCGGGGCGGGGGGGGGGAGGGGGGTATGATGATGTGGCAGATGCTGTAATGGCGGGCGCCGTGTGGAGCGGGGCGAGGGGAGCCGCCTTATGTAACCCGCGGGTCGCGAGCTGGAGTTGGTGTTCCGTCGGGTGCCGCGGGTGGTAGCGAGGTGGGAAAACGGGGAGCCGAGGACCTCTTGAAAAAGCTCTTCTCTTAACGCTGTGTGACGTTGGTCCAGCGTCTTGTCCTCCCCGCGCGTCCAAACCGTGAAAGGCTGACAGGGGAGCGGGGAAACGGAGGCTGACGCGTCGCTGGGGCTGTGCCAGCTGTCCGCACCCCCGGGGGAGGCGTGGGTGGAAACCCCCTGGGGTGGGTGGCCCGGTCTGACCCTCAGGTGCAGGGTGACCTTGGGTCTCAAAGACACCCTTTGGGGGACGCTGGGGAGGACTCCTGCGGTTACAGGGCTGGGGTCCTCGGGGGAGTATTGACTCTCCCTTACGCTTGACGGAGCTGTCGCGGCCCTCCGACAGGTGTATCCCGTCACTTGCGGGCTTTTTCCCCGGCCCTCGATCTGGATTGTTGCTTCTAAGTGACAAGTGGGATTTGGTGCTTCCGAGATGGGACAGGTGGTGTCTTTAAGAGGGTGTCCGCAAAGGGCCGTTCCGGGTGGTAGCTGGGGCTGTCCCAGGTCCAGGCCACCCCTGGCCGTCGCCTGGCAGTCGATCGATTGAAGTCCCAAGGCCGTCCTGGCTTGGCCTGAGCCTCCCCCTCCCCCCCCCCCCCAGGTGAACTTCACAGTAGATCAGATCCGGGCCATCATGGACAAGAAGGCCAACATCCGAAACATGTCCGTCATCGCCCACGTGGACCACGGCAAGTCCACGCTGACGGACTCGCTGGTGTGCAAGGCTGGTATCATCGCCTCCGCCCGCGCCGGGGAGACCCGCTTCACCGACACCCGGAAGGACGAGCAGGAGCGATGCATCACCATTAAGTCAACGTGAGCCTTGGTGCCCTCTGCAGAGGGGAGGGGAGGTGCTCACCCAGGTCCTGGGCGGGTGGGGGGCCCAGACAGCAGGCACCGGCTTGTTCCCGAGGCTGCCGGGGGAGGATTTGAACACCCTGGGGGCTGGGTTTTTGAACGACGAGTGGGGGGGGGGTTCGGTCTGGTGAGGGGAAGCTGCCGCCACCAGAGAGGCCCAGGGGTGGTTGGCTGGTGTCGGGGGTGGGGAGTCTTGGGGAGGGAGGGGGCTTGCCCCTGGGCGTCCCCGTTTCCAGGCCAAGGGGCTCTTGGGGCACTGCCTGGAGAAGTCTGGGAGCGTGCTCCTGGGTGGTCGGGATGCTGTCAAACAGCCCCCTTGCGTAGGGCGTCCCCAGTGACTTCTCTAGCCCCAGCCGACCACGGTGACACCCAAGCAAACTGACCGTAACCGCCGTTTGTCTTTCGTCGGTAACTCGCGAGACTCGCCTGGCTTGTTGGTCCTGAGGCTCCTTTTAGTTGGGAGTGGATGGGGGCAAGGGTGAAAGGTGGTCTGGGGTCGCCTGGTCCAGGTTTAGAGTCCAGGGTGTTGAGCCAGGATGAGGGGGCTGGACGGGTAGGCTCCAAGGAGCTGGTCTTTACAGCTGGTAGTAGGGAGGTGGGCCTGCTCCGCGGAGGGCGATGGCTTCGGCGAGGGGAGTCTAAAGCCTCCGGGGAGAGGAAAGAAATTTCAGCGTTCTTTCTAGATTTGAACCCCAGTCGCTAAGTGACCCCAGAGGCCCATAGGGATTGAAGAAAGCCCTGCTGACTCTCCTTGCCCATGAAGCTGGGCTTACTCTAGGGGTCACGGGGAGGACAGTGGAGATGAGTTTGTTCTTCACCCCAACTTGTCCTGATCTCTTCAGGGCTATCTCCCTTTTCTATGAGCTTTCGGAGAACGACTTGAACTTTATCAAGCAGAGCAAGGATGGCTCCGGCTTTCTCATCAACCTCATCGACTCACCTGGGCACGTAGACTTCTCCTCGGAGGTGACCGCCGCCCTCCGTGTCACCGACGGTGCCTTGGTGGTGGTGGACTGTGTGTCTGGTAAGTAGCGGGTTCCCTCACGTGTGGTTTGGGGCGTGGGGCTGTCCTGCCCCTGGCTGATGGAGCCACCTGTCCCCAGGTGTGTGTGTGCAGACGGAGACGGTGCTGCGGCAGGCCATTGCCGAGCGCATCAAGCCGGTGCTGATGATGAACAAGATGGACCGTGCCCTGCTCGAGCTGCAGCTGGAGCCTGAGGAGCTCTACCAGACCTTCCAGCGCATCGTGGAGAACGTCAACGTCATCATCTCCACCTATGGGGAGGGCGAGAGCGGCCCCATGGGCAACATCATGGTATGTCGCTTGCCCGGTGAAACGCAGGGTTCCTCGGCTAGCTCGCCGTCTGCCTCGGTGTTCCCAGTATTTTTATCTCACGTGTTGTTGGGGGAGCCACAGTCCTCTTCATCCTGGAGGGGCTGTGACTGTTCCTGGGCGGGGGGAGGTGCTGGCCCTCGGAAGCACTGTTGCGAGTCTGGGGTCCCTTGGAGATTCTTGGTGGTTCTGAGAGCGGGCTTGCCAGAAACGTTAGGGTGACCGAGAATGGGGTTGGACCGTTTTTGAAACTAACTTTTGGGGAAGCGGTGGGGTAGTTTGCTCTGCTTGCAGACCGTGCCCTCAGGGTTAGTGGTCCCCCCGCCCCCAGGGGATGAGCAGAGCTGGGTCTTGTCAATGATGACTGAAATTTCTTCACTTTGACCTGATGGCTATTGAAGAAATCTGATGTCTGAGGCCCACCGCGCCCGGGGACTTTGTTTTCCGTCTGTTTCTGTTTACAGCTTTCTCTTGCCTTTGCCCTTGCAGATCGACCCTGTACTTGGGACTGTGGGCTTTGGGTCGGGACTCCACGGTTGGGCCTTCACCCTGAAGCAGTTTGCAGAGATGTACGTGGCCAAGTTTGCCGCCAAGGGCGAGGGCCAGCTGGGACCTGCTGAGCGGGCCAAGAAAGTGGAGGACATGATGAAGAAGCTGTGGGGTGACCGGTGAGCGCCACGTGTGAGGAGCAGGGGCGTCTGCAGCATCCCTGCGGGCCTGGGGCGGGGGGGTCCACGGGTGGTGGTGGGGGGGAGGGGGCTGAGCGGGCTCCTTCTGCACAACTGATTCCCTGGCCCCTCGGGTCTCTCCTGGTCCTACCACGGTTGAGTTGGGTCTCGTCCGCCAGGTATTTTGATCCAGCCAACGGCAAGTTCAGCAAGTCCGCCACCAGTCCTGATGGCAAGAAGCTGCCGCGGACGTTCTGCCAGCTCATCTTGGACCCTATCTTTAAGGTGAGCGGCTGGGCGTTTTGTGGATGTGCGTCTCCTGGGCTGTCCTTGGGCCTGTCCCGAGGAGCTGTTCCCTGACCTGCTGTGGTGGGTGACAGGATGCTCTGGGGCTGGGCACAGCCGGGTTGGAGGGTGGCTGCTGGAGGAGGGTGAGGGCGCAGTGGTAGAGGTTCGGCCCCTGGGGCTGCACCCTGACAAGCCAGCTACAGATTCCTGGGTAGAGGGGAGTCCGCCTCCCTGGCGGAGGGTCTAGAGGTAGGGGAGAGGAGACGAGCTTGGGGCTTTGCTGGTTTAGTGAATGGAGCGTGAATTTGAACACGTTCGTGGCGCGTACGTCAGAGCGGATTTGTGTTTTGTGACAGCATGTTCTGCTTTTCCTGGGACCTGCATTGGGCCAGGCCCTCAGTGCTGGGCTGTGGGGACTTTGGAGCACTGCCCTCACTGTGGGCCGGGGCAGGAAGGAGCTTCAGGCTTCCCAGCACGTTCCCAAACACACTGTATTGTTTTTGTCACGTTAGGTATTCGTTGCGATCATGAATTTCAAGAAGGAGGAGACTGCCAAGCTGATTGAAAAGCTGGACATCAAGTTGGACAGCGAAGACAAAGACAAAGAAGGCAAACCACTTTTGAAGGTGAGTGTGGGCAGGCGGTGGGGGGGGGGGGGGGGGGTGCCGGCCCTGCCCCCTAGTCCGTGAGCCACAGCCCCACCACCTGTAGGGTGGATGGGAGACCCGCGGTGTTGGAGTCTCTCTGGGAGGGGCAGCCCAGCACCTGAGCGTGTTTTAGAGCCACTCGGGGCTCAGGGTCGCGAGGGCAGGGGGTGTCCCTGAGCCTCCCGTTCCTTCCCGTAGGCTGTGATGCGCCGCTGGCTACCTGCTGGGGACGCCCTGCTGCAGATGATCACCATCCACCTGCCTTCCCCCGTGACGGCCCAGAAGTACCGCTGTGAGCTCCTGTACGAGGGGCCCCCAGACGACGAGGCGGCCATGGGTACGTGAGGTTCACCTGCAGTCCCAGCCTGTGGCCGTGTGGTAGGACGGTTCCGGTCGCGGGATCCTGGGATGGTGGGCTTTGAGGAGATCACACGTTCCCCTCTGGGGATTCTTCTTTGACACCTCAGGCATCAAAAGCTGTGACCCCAAAGGCCCCTTGATGATGTACATTTCCAAGATGGTGCCGACCTCCGACAAAGGTCGATTCTATGCCTTCGGCCGCGTATTCTCGGGGCTGGTGTCCACTGGCCTAAAGGTCAGGATCATGGGACCCAACTACACACCTGGGAAGAAGGAGGACCTGTACCTGAAGCCCATCCAGAGGTGAGGTGCCTGGCAGTTCTTGGTATGTTCCAGATTGGTCCGTGCCACCCCCCGCCCCTCATGGGCGACAGAAGGTGGTGCGGCCCCGAGAGGGTAAAGGAACCGTCAAAACTGACGGGCTTACCTGGGCGCACTGGGAAGCAGTGGGCAGAGATGTATTCTGACTCGGACACACACGTGCCACAAGTTTGAGGTGGTGGCCAAAGTTTGGTCGCATACCTGGAGGGCCGGCACGGACTCCAGAGGAGGCCTCTGGTGACGGTCTGTCTCCCAGCTTTGCGGTTACAGGTGTTGGGAAGGGCCGGCTCCGCCAGCCCACCAGCTGCTGGGGCCCCCACACCCCGCCTGCCTCGGGTTCTCAGGTGTTTTTGATCCTCCTGTCAGCCCTGGGCTGGGTGTGGAGCCCTAAACGGGAGGTAGGAATGAGCACGTTGGTGTGCAAGAGGCCTCAGCGATGTCAACTGTAACTGAAGCCAGGGCTTTGGGTCCCGGGGTGGGGGGAATGACACCGCCATTTGAGGCTGGGGGTGGCGGGCCACAGGATCCAGAAGGAGGGGATCTGGCGCACTGATGATCTGTCTCCCCCAGAACAATCCTGATGATGGGCCGTTACGTGGAGCCTATCGAAGATGTGCCTTGTGGGAACATCGTGGGCCTGGTGGGCGTGGACCAGTTCCTGGTGAAGACTGGCACCATCACCACCTTCGAGCATGCCCACAACATGCGGGTGATGAAGTTCAGCGTGAGCCCCGTTGTCCGGGTCGCCGTGGAGGCCAAGAATCCGGCCGACCTGCCCAAGCTAGTGGAGGGCTTGAAACGCCTGGCCAAGTCGGACCCCATGGTGCAGGTGGGTGGGTGTCCTGGCCGGGGGCAGCGCTCCTCCGGGGGTGGTTAGTTCGTGGTTTAGCTGTGGCGGAGCCAAACACCGTGCCGGGGACTTGCGGATACTTGGAAGGTCAGGTGTTAGCACACCTCCCCTGCCGAGCTGCTGTGCAGCAGTGTTGGTTTCTCGTTGGGGGTCCCCGCTCTTTTCTGTAGGCTGCTTAGAGCTCTCCGGCTTGGCCGTGCAGCAGGCCATTGGGGAAGGTTAACGGTGGGAACAGCAAAAGCACCTGGGAGCTCTTGCTTCCCGTGAGCCCGGAGTTCCCTGAAAACCCCGGGTCCAGGAGGCCGCCTTCTCCAGCTAGAGGGCTTCTGGAGCCTGCTTTCCACCTGTCGGTCTGGAACTTCCTGGGTTCCGAGTGTCCTGGGGTCAGGGCCGGGGGCTGACCCTCCATCCGTTGTAGTGCATCATCGAGGAGTCAGGGGAGCACATCATCGCGGGGGCTGGCGAGCTGCACCTAGAGATCTGTCTGAAGGACCTGGAGGAGGACCACGCGTGTATTCCCATCAAGGTGAGGCTTGGCCCTGCCCCGGGCTCACCTGGCCCGAGGCCTGCTGTCCCCAGTACACGGCAGGCAAGTAGAGGTTACCGAGTCCAGGGTTCAGGCTCCAGTCTGCAGGGTCCTCCGTCCTCTTCCCTTGACGTGTTCCTGGCGGAGAAGTTGTGCGGTTAGGAAACTGGTAGCATATGTCTGCTGTGCGAGGCATACGTTGGAGCGTGAGGGTTCTGCTTTTTATTTATTTATTTATTTATTTATTTATTTTTAATTTTTTTTTTTTCAACGTTTATTTATTTTTGGGACAGAGAGAGACAGAGCATGAATGGGGGGGGGGCAGAGAGAGAGGGAGACACAGAATCGGAAACAGGCTCCAGGCTCCAGGCTCCGAGCCATCAGCCCAGAGCCTGACGCGGGGCTCGAACTCACGCACCGCGAGATCGTGACCTGGCTGAAGTCGGACGCTTAACCGACTGCGCCACCGAGGCGCCCCATGGGGGGGTTCTGCTTTTTAAAAGCTGTTTCTAACTGGAGATCCTGAAGGTGGCAGACGGTTAGGTTACCGTAGTCACCCTGGCTTCTGGGTGCTCTGGTTTTCATTCCCTGCTTTGGCAAGGAACTGAAGTTGGATCTGTGTGTGTGTGACACTCAGGAGTCCTATCAGGAGGAGCCTCTGAACGCGTTTCTTGGGTGGTCACTGATGGCTGGGGCTGGCCTGACCTTCTCACGACTTTTGCAGAAATCCGACCCTGTGGTGTCCTATCGGGAGACGGTCAGCGAGGAGTCGAACGTGCTCTGCCTGTCCAAGTCCCCGAACAAGCACAACCGGCTGTACATGAAGGCGCGGCCTTTCCCCGACGGCCTGGCCGAGGACATTGACAAGGGCGAGGTGTCCGCCCGCCAGGAGCTCAAGCAGCGGGCCCGCTATCTGGCCGAGAAGTACGAGTGGGACGTGGCAGAGGCCCGCAAGATCTGGTGCTTTGGGCCCGACGGCACCGGCCCCAACGTCCTCACCGACATCACCAAGGGTGTGCAGTACCTCAACGAGATCAAGGACAGCGTGGTAGCTGGCTTCCAGTGGGCCACCAAAGAGGTGAGGGGGCCGCTCGAGAGTCCGGCTCACGATGGATCAGTCACCTGTGGGGTTCTCGGACAGGCAGGAGACTCACACCTGCTGGGGGATGGGGGGCCGTGTTCCGTGAGGGTGAAGGGCTCAGGGCCTTGCATCCTGGGAAGAGCGTCCTAGGGAGGCTGAGTTGGGTAGGACGTGACACTTTGGTCTTGGGGGGCCCCTGGGGGCCTTGGCGTAGAGCTGTATTACCCTTTCTGGAGGAGAAGGCTGCAGCGGGCCCAGGACCTTGATGGCGGTCACGCCCTTTTGTGCAGGGAGCCCTGTGCGAGGAGAACATGCGGGGCGTGCGCTTCGACGTCCACGACGTGACCTTGCACGCGGACGCCATCCACCGCGGTGGCGGCCAGATCATCCCCACTGCCCGGCGCTGTCTCTATGCCAGCGTGTTGACCGCCCAGCCCCGTCTCATGGAGCCGATCTACCTTGTGGAGATCCAGGTAGGGGGGGCCGGGTCCTTCGACTCTTCTTGGGTCTTGTCTTGCTCGACAGCTGCTAAGAACAGTCATTGTTTCCTGACAGTGTCCGGAACAAGTGGTCGGTGGCATCTATGGCGTCCTGAACAGAAAGCGGGGTCACGTCTTCGAGGAGTCCCAGGTGGCCGGCACCCCCATGTTTGTCGTGAAGGCCTACCTGCCTGTGAACGAGTCCTTCGGTAAGTGCCGGCCCAGTGCAGCCTCACCCGCTGCTGGCCGGTTCCGGGCAGCCTGGTCGAGGGCGTGGCCGGTTTTGCCTCCAGCGAGGCCTAGAGCCGGTCCGATGAGACACTGATGGGGTCTGCAAACTATTGCCCGTTGGAGGTGGGCACGGCACGCTTGTGGGGGATCACGTGGTCTGCTCATCACGTGGACGTGGTGAATTTGCAGGGGGAGACGACTTGGGTGGGTAACCTGGGGCCAAGATGGAAGCCAGCAGCAAGTAGCTCGGGTTCGTACTGTGGGTGGGCAGAGGGAGGCCCCCGAGTGGCCAACACTGTGTCCCTTACTAGCGAGCGGTCTTGGTGCAGGGCCCAGGCGAGATACAGGGTAGCGTTAACGTTAGCGTGACTCGGTCGGGGTGACTGGACTCTGATCTCCACGTGCCCAGTGTCTCCTCCCGGGCGTTGCCACGGTGGCAGCAGGAGCCGGGTCTCCCGAGCCCGCCAGTGAGCCCTGTCCCTTCCCGCAGGCTTCACTGCTGACCTGAGGTCCAACACCGGTGGCCAGGCCTTCCCCCAGTGCGTCTTCGACCACTGGCAGATCCTTCCCGGGGATCCCTTCGACAACACCAGCCGCCCCAGCCAGGTGGTAGCCGAAACACGCAAGCGCAAGGGCCTGAAGGAAGGCATCCCAGCCCTGGACAACTTCCTGGACAAGTTGTAGGCCGCCCTCCCTGCAGCTCGCCCTCCCGGGTGGGACTCCGCACAGCCCCTGCACCCGGCTGACGATCGACCACGTAAGCCCTCGCGTTCTCCATGACACCTCGAGACTGTCCACAGTGACGCTCCGCCTGACGGGTTCTGGGGCCCACTCTGTGCCATCACTCAACGTGAACACTCGATGCCGTTTCTTTCGATATTTATTTCAGGATATCAGAGGCAACAGAAATGCCCTGGCAGCAGGGACTTATTTGGCCGGTGGGGGTGGGGGAGGCGGGATGGGACGCTCAACAGTTTTTTTTTTTTTTCCATTTCAGAAACTCAAATGTCCAAAAAAAAAAAAAAAAACGAACGCATTAAGAGGTTTATTTGGGTAAATGGCCCGTAGTGGATTTTCCCCCAGAAAGGGGGAAGGAACAAGCGGGTAGACCTTTATCTTTGGACAGAAGCTAGAAGGCAGGAAACTTTGTGCAGTGTCACCGTGAGCACCCCCAGCTGTATTAGTGCCATTGGAATAATAAATTTGATATGGTGGTGACTGTGTATGTGTCCACGTGGTTCCTTGTCCGGTCAGCCCGCGGCGGGCTCCCGAGTGCTGCCACACAGAAGGCCGGAGCTGACCTTGAAGTACCCTTTCAGGTGCCAGGCCCATCTAGCAGTCACACAGGGCTCCCATCTGTCACATCTGTTGTCCAGTGGGACACGTCATGATGGTGGAGCCTCACACCTACCCTGTGCAGGGGGACAGCCGCCCACCATGGCCCCCGCCTGCTGGGCGCTTGAAATGGGCCCTGACTTGGTGACCTTGTAAATCCACTGCTGTGGTCTGATGGGGCCGGAGCTGCCTTCTCCGTCGTGGTCGGCTCGGACGTGACTGCAGCGAGGGGACACCACAGAACGGTCTGCCGCCGGGTCGCCTGTCTTGTCCAGCTGGATGGCTGTTCAGAAAAAGTAATATTGGGCATTAGACTTCTAACCTTAAACATGAAATTCTAGGCAGCGTAGGACTAAGATCTTCCTACTAACCAGTGCCTCTTGCATAAGGAACATCCGGGATACATTGTTTCAACAGTGACGCTGCCCTGTGGGGAGCTGCTGTGGAAGTTTGGGAGGTATTCTGGGTCACCAGTGTAGGGGACCCCATCAACGTTTAGAAGGAGCCTGGGATGATGGATGTCAGGACTGCATGGGACTAGCACCGCACGTGTGAGTTGTCTGGTTCAGTCTCCGACCCCAGCACCTTCCAACAGCAAAGGTCATTCACATTGGGAAACGTTACTTCAAAACATAATGTGCTTGACACGCACGCAAGTATTTTGTGCACTTTTATAAGCTACGCAGAAAAGTTTGCAAAGATGTTGCAGAAATGTGCTAAGTGACCAATGGTGTACTTGGTTTTCTGTGGAAGTTTTCTACACTGTTTCCGGGTCCGACCCAGGGTGCCACGACCCAGGGTGCCACGTGGCATTTAGTTTCGCACATTTTTAATATCCGGTAATTTTGTCAAAGACACCACTGTCATAAATAGGAACTTGAAGTGGGTTGTAAGTTTAAACCGACTATAAATTCGTACGCCACCTGTGGTCCTTGGCTTGCTAATCCTGCACCTCTGTCCACGTGCATATTTTCTGTCACATGTGAAGTGCCATTTGCAGGGGTTGACCTGGCAACATGAGGTCTGTGATTACACCCAAGCATTGACGTGTCGCAAGTGGGTGTCTGTGTGTATTGTTCACTGTTTTCATTGTACTGATTGTGTGTGATTCTTCTGGTTGCTCTAGGTCAGGACTGAGGCCCCAACCGGGGGTAATTTCTTAGAGAGTAATTACAGTGTGGTATCTGAAACCACGTTAAGGAGCTTTTCATACTGTTACACGAAACACCACTGGCCCATCTTGCGCTCTGAAAGTGTCCTTTCCCCGCTGCACGATTTCGTGACCTCATGTCTTGGTTACCTGGAAATAATGGCATATACCAAGTTTGCTGCTCTAACAGCTGTTGGCACATTTCATTAAAAAATATCGAAAGGTCACATTCGTTAACAGCGATTTCATCAGAGAAGTGCTGGCTATCAGGCAGGAAACGGTCAAGCAAGTTTTGAGATTTTTAATTTTTTGCTTAAAAGCTTGAATTTACCATTGGCGACAAATACGGTCACTTGTTTCCCTTGAAGTGACGGTTTTGGTGTCTTTTTAAGTTTGGAGAATCCCAAGTAGGCTCTGCACTGCCAGCATGGAGTCCCGACATGGTGCTTAGACACTCGAACCATGAGGTTGTGACCTGAGCCGAAATCAAGAGTGACTTTAAAAAATTTTTTTTTCAACCTTTATTTATTTTTGGGACAGAGAGAGACAGAGCATGAACGGGGGAGGGGCAGAGAGAGAGGGAGACAGAATCGGAAACAGGCTCCAGGCTCTGAGCCGTCAGCCCAGAGCCTGACGCGGGGCTCGAACTCACGCACCGCGAGATCGTGACCTGGCTGAAGTCGGACGCTTAACCGACTGCACCACCCAGGCGCCCCAAGAGTGACTTTAAAAAGAATTTTTTTTTAACATTTATTTACTTATTATTTTTTTTTAATGTTTATTTTTGAGAGAGAAAGAGTGCACGTTGGGGACGGGCAGAGAGAGAGGGAGACACAGAATGAATCCAAAGCAGGCTCCAGGCTCTGAGCTAATAGCACAGAGCCTGACGCGGGGCTCAAACCCACAAACTGCGAGATCATGACCTGAACTGAAGTCAGACGCTTAACCAACTGAGCCACCCAGGCGCCCCCCCCCTTTTTTTTTAACATTTATTTTTGAGATAGAGCTTGAGCAGGGCAGGGTCCGAGAGAGCGGGAGACACAAGATCTGAAGCAGGTTCCGGGCTCCCGAGTGGTCAGCACAGAGCCTGACATGGGGCTCGAACTCACGAACTGTGAGATCATGACCTGAGCTGAAGTCGGATGCTTAACCGACTGAGCCACCCAGGTGCCCCAGAGAGGTTTGATTTATTTGTGAGAAAATGTCTGCCACGTGCCCAAGTCTAATTTCCTGTAGCTTATCAGGCCTTTTTTTTCACCCCAAGAAAAATGATGTCCCAACTCCTAAGTACGGGCTTTGCATAAGTAACTTACAAAGAATGCAGTATGGGAAAGGGAGAAAGAAGAACGAATTCTGGAGCAACCTGACAAACCCTGCCTAGAACCAGGTGACCCAGGTCAACATCAACAGTGATGTCCTGTTGATGTTCCGGAGCCTTGTTAAGGTGTCACGGGAAGGGCACTTGACCTCTGTGGTCTTCCTCCCTAAAACCCATCACCCCAGTGTCCGAAAACCACACCAGACAAATTCAGTTGAGGGACATTCTACAAAATACCTGACCAGTACTCCTTGAAACTGCCACCAAAGTCCTCAAAAAAGGAAAGTGTGAGAAGCTCACAGCCAGAGAACTCTAAGGACTAAATATCACGGGGGGTCCTGGATGGGATTCTGAGGCAGAGAAAGGACATTAGGGAAAACATCTGAATAAAGTGTGGACTTGGTTAGGATAATGTGTTACTGTTGGTTCTCCAGCGGTGACAAGTGTACCAGACTTATGTAAGATGTAACGATTCAATCAGGAGACGATGGATGGTAATGGCATGAGGTCAGGGTGGTTGGTGAAAGTCAAAAGACGGGGTCTTTTGTCAGGTGGCATCTGCAGTGGTTCAGCAGTGGCTTTGGGTTCGGGTCTTTCCGGGAATGAATCTCAGCTATGCCATCTACTGGCTGTTTGACTTTGGGTGGGTTACTTAACCTCTCTGGGTCTCAGCTTCCGCATCTGTAGAACGGGAGGAATAGTAACATGGTTTGGTACGTACTAACTAGCGGTTGTAGCACCTATCGGGAAACCATGGGAGTCAAGGATCAAGCACGACAGGGGACACCGGACTGGCCTCATTTGCATTTTTGTGTATTTGGAATGGGGGTAACGTTTCACAGAGGAGGAAGCTGCAACTCAGGGACTAAAGCGGCCCCGGGGGTGTCCACCCCAGGAGCGGCCAGGCGGGAGCTGGGCTTTGCGTTCGCGTACGTATCGCTCAAGGAAGGGCAGGAAGAGGGACGCAGGATTTCAGCACCGCACCTCTCAGCTTCAGGACCCGGGTCAGAGGACAGCGGGTGGGGCAGCCCGGGGGCCGGAAGTCGGCCTTCCGACATCCTAAGTGTGACCGACGTTAGTTCCAGCCAATGTGCTGCGTGACGACGAGCCTGGCGGCCAGTGGCGAGGCGGCATCCGGGTTCGGGGGCCCCGACGCCAGCGGGCGGGGCCTGGGAGGCAGCGGGTGGGGCGGGACGTCACGAGCGGCGGGCGCGCTGACCAATGGGCGGTGGGCCCCGCCTCCCGAGGGCGGGCCCCGGCGGGCGCGGTGACGTCACGCAGGTCGGCGCGTCCCGGCGGCCGCGGTGGCTGGGCTGGAGAGGGCGGCGGTGGCCAGCGCGGCAGAGGGCCGGCCCGGGGCGCGGAGCCGCGGAGGGTGCGGAGCGGGCGCGGCCCGTGGCCGGCGGGCTGGGGAGGCCGAGGCGGCGCTTCGGGGGCCATTGGGGGGACGTCTGGAGACCCCTGGGATAAGCGGGCCGGGGAAGGGACTGGGTCCGGGCTCGCGAGGGGCGTGGCGGCCTGGGGGACGCCGGAGCGGGGTCGTTGGGGCTGGGAGAGACCTTGGAGGGGCCTGCCCTAGAGCGTGTGCGAAGGTTGGGGGAGAGGACAACGGAGGAGACTCTCAGATGTGGCCGGGGAGACGGGCTGGGGAGCCTCTGGTACCTGGAGGGATGCCTGGGAGGAGCGGGGAAGAGTTAGTCTCCTTGGGGCGGTGGACGTCAGCGGGAGGCAAGGGCGGGCAGGGACCTTGCAGGGGCTTGGAAGCCATTGTTCAGTTCCTGAGGAATTCAGGATTGGGGGGAAGCACACGGCCGCGCAAGGTCTTAGGAGATCTGGGGCGGTCAGGGGGTTTGTGGGAGGAATGGGTGAGGCCGAGGAGGGGTTAACGTGGCTGATGGGCAGGGAGGTGGGTGTCGGGACTGGAGCACCTTAGCAAACTGGGTAGGAGTGAGGGAGCCCCTGGCTTTGGGGGTGTGACGAGTGTGGGGGAACTTGCAGGAACGTAGGGGTGGGCTTTGGCTGAGCAGGTTGGGAGAAACCTAGGAAGGAGAGGCAGAGAAAGGCTGGGGCAGTGTGTGGGGAGCCAGAGGTCTGGGTCTGGCGGAGTTACGGGGCCAAGGTGGCACGGTGGGGTTGCCACCCTTTTGGGTGGTGGGGTGTGTAAGTGCGCTAACACAGGAAAGTACCCCGCCCGCCACATGCGTGTGCCTTCTGTGAGGAGTGTGGAACTTATCTTGGGGAGTGGGTGGGGGGCAGGTTGTTCTTCCTTAGGAGAAATGGCTGGCATGTCACGTCTTCCCTATTGCCCTGTCTCCTCCAGGGTCACAGCTAAGGGACTCCCTGAGATCGTGTCTCCGGCCTTTCACTGGAGGGGAAGACACCGGAAGGCCGACCGACCACCATGTCAACATTCAGGCAGGAAGATGTGGAGGACTACTATGAGATGGGGGAGGAGCTGGGCAGGTGAGCTCTGCGCGGGCCTCGGGGGCGGGAGGGAGGCGTTGCGGGGTTTTCTGGATGGCGTCTCCCCTCCTGTCCTCTATCCTACCCTCCAAGACGGGGTGAGTCAGTGCCGTGTGCTGGTAGAAGGAATTTAGGCTCTGGGGTCGGGCGGCCCCGTCCGCAAATTCTTGCTCGGACGTTCTCTGTGCCTTTCCCTTGGGGAAACATATCAAGCACATGGAGCCCCTAACAGAGTGCCTGCCGTGTGGCGTGAGACAGAGCGGTAGGTGGTAAAGGTCTGTCCCTCTGTTTAATCCTTTCTTGAGGGAGGTGACCGATTCCCTTGCACGTTTCCAGGAGAGGCCCCCTGTCTGGGCCCACATCCCTGCCAGTTGGTTAGCATTCTTGTGGGAAAGAGACGAGGTTTCCCGTTCCAGCCAGGCAGCTGATTTCCTGTCCCCCGGGAGCACCCCTGCCTCGGACTAGCCAGACGTCATCCTTTTTTTTTTCTTGCCGGAGCCTCAGACCTTATTTGGTGAGTTCGCTGCTGACCAGCCCTATGATGTCACCAAAAGGGAATGTAAATAACTGAGCCGTGCATCAGGCCTTGGCTGAGAAAGTATTTCAGGCCCGTTTGGGATTCTGAAGTCCCTCCTTTAGGAATTTCCTTAACAGAGTGGTAGAGAATGGAGCTCCCCTCACTCCTCCCTCAAACCTCATTCTTGTTGAAAATGTGTTAGGACCTCCTCCCGAGGGTGGCTCGGCAGAAGTCTGAAGGAAATACAAAGGAAATATACACGTCCTGTGTATATTCCCCTTAATCCACTATTTGCACTGTTAGGAATTGATTCAGTGGGAACGTGTACGCGTGCGGACCCCGTGGCCTGAGAACAGGGAGAGTTGCTGTAAGGATTTATATGGACAAAGGACGGGGAGCCTCTTCAGTGGCTGCCACGGAACCACCGCCCCCATAGATAGAATATTATGCAGCCATTAACAAAGAGCCAGGCAGGGGCGTCAGGGCGGCTCTGTCCGTTAAGCCTCCGACTTCAGCTCAGGTCATGATCTCGCAGTGTGTGGGTTCGAGCCCCGCGTCAGGCTCTGTGGTGACAGCTCAGAGCCTGGAGCCTGCTTCGGATTCTGTGTCTCCCTCTGTCTCTGCCCCTCCCCAGCTTGTACTCTGTCTCTCTCTCTCAAAAATAAAAATGTTAAAAAAAAAAATTAGAAGAACACAAAAGAAAAAAGAGCCAGGCAACCTGTATAATGTTCGCCACGTAGGAAGTATATTGAAATTTGGTAGAGGCTGTGTCAATTTTAGTAATTTTAATATTTTATTTAAGCCAATAGATCGAAGTATGACCTTTTTGCTTGTGCGGTAAAAATTACGAAGGAAAAATTCTACCGCTGTTTTTCTATGAAGCCTTTGAAATCTGGTGTGTTTCTAGAAGCTGACAACACATCTCAGTTTTTCGTTTTTTTAAAAATATTTATTTATTTACTTTGGGGGAGGGAGGGAGGGAGGGAGGGAGGGAGGGGCAGAGAGAAGGAGAGACAGAATCCCAAGCAGGCCCCACGCTGCCAGCCCAGAACTGGGGCAGGACACGGGGCTCGATCTCACAAACCGGGAGATTGTGACCTGAGCCAAAATCAAGAGTCGGAACCTCAACCGACTGAGCCACCCGCGGTGCTCCACATCTCCGTTTGGACCGGCTCGGCGGGCCACCGTGTGGCCGGTGGCTGTCATCTGGGACAGTGCCGCTGTATGTAACGATCCGGAAGGTGCTTGGAGGTAACATGAAATGAGGAATTAAAGGCACTGGATGCCGCACAGGCTGTGGTGCAGTTTGTATAAATTATAGACGTCGCTCACAAGGGGGGCGTGGTCGTCATCCCCACTTTATGAGCAAGCGGGGGCTGAGAGGAGGGAAGCAGCTTGCCCAAGGCCATGCGGACCGCGAGTGGCCAAGTGGGCTTCGGGTCTGGAGACCAGGCCCTGCAAAGGCCAGGCGGGCTGGAACCAGAGGCGGGCATTTATTTGGCTTCCACCTGCCCACCCTGGGACGGGCCCATTAGGTGTCGCAGCGACTTGTGGCCCTGCACGTTGGAAAGAGTGTGCGTCCTTGTGCCCCAGACAGCATCCTGTGCCCTGCTCGGTTGGCACCCCTGAAGGCGGGGCCCGCAGCCCAGCTGTGTCTCCCCCGGTGTCACCGCTAACCGTCTTGGCAAATTAGCTGCCGGGCCTCGCCGTGCTGACGAGGACCATGAGTGAAGCAGGGCCACGTTTTCTTGTCCCGGGGCCATGGGGACAAATGACCCGGAAGCAAATTTGTATGTGTGTGTGTGTCTTTGGGAGGGGTCGGGGGATTCTTTCTTCCCAGCTGGAGTTCACGTTGATGGTCTCGAGAAATGACTTAGTCTGTGGGTCGACAGGTGTGGACTTCGCTCTGGCTTCCGCCTCGTACAGTGGCATTTGTGCCCCTGTCGGCTCGCGCGGTGTGACTGGGGGCAGCAGGCGGTCGTGCTTTCCCAGCGCTGGAGGCGGGGCGTCGGAAGATCAAGGCCTCGGCAGGGCTGGTTCCTCCTGAGCTCTCTGTCCTGGGCGTGCAGACGACCACCTTCTCCCTGCGGCCTCACAGGGCTGTGCGTCTGTCTGTGCGTCTGTGTCCTGCTCCCCTCTTACAGGGACACCGGTCAGATTGGATTCAGGTCCACTCCTGTGAGCTCATTTTTTGTTTGTTTGTTTTAAATGTTTATTTCTGAGAGAGAGAGAGAGAGAGAGAGACACAGAGTGCGGGCGGGGGAGGGGCAGAGAGAGAGGGAGACACAGAATCCGAAGCAGGCTCCGGGCTCCGAGCTGCCAGCCCAGAGCCCGCCGCGGGGCACGAACCCACGGACCCTGAGATCGTGACCTGAGCTGAAGTCGGCCGCTTAACCGACTGAGCCACCCAGGCGCCCCGACAACAACCTAATTTTAAGGAAGGGGTAAAAAAAATTAAACTAAACCAATTAAAAACAAATTTTTAAATGTTTATTTATTTTTGAGAGAGAGAGAGAGAGAGAGAAAGAGAGAGAGAGAATGGAGGAGGGGCGGAGAGAGGGAGACACAGAATCTGAAGCAGGCTCCAGGCTCTGAGCCATCAGCCCAGAGCCCGACGCGGGGCTCGAACTCACGGACCGCGAGATCGTGACCTGAGCTGAAGTCGGACGCTTAACCGACGGAGCCACCCAGGCGCCCCTGTTTTTATTTATTTTTGAAGGAGGGAGAGAGAGAGTGTGTGCGTGAGCTAGGGGAGGGGCAGAGAGAGAGGGAGACACAGAATCCGAAGCAGGCTCCGGGCTCCGAGCTGTCAGCACAGAGCCCGCCGCGGGGCTCGAACTCACGGACCGCGAGATCGTGACCTGAGCCAACGTGGGACGCGCAATCGACCGAGCCCCCCAGGCGCCCCCACTGTGAGCTCGTTTTAGTCCCATTCTGACGTGCTGGGGGTTAGGGCCGACTCATGGACTTTTGGGGGACACGGTTCACCCTTTAGTAGTGTCTTTCTTCCTGTTCCCATGAGCTCTGCCTGACTCGTTTCCATTTGTTGGCTCCGCTTAGATACAGCAGGGGAAGGGTGCCTGGATGGCACAGCCAGTTAAGCATCCAGCTCGGTTTTGGCTCATGATCTCACGGTTCGTGGGTTCGAGCCCTGCATCATGCTCTGTGCTGCCACACGGGGCCTGCTTGGGATTGTCTGTCTGTCTGTCTGTCTGTCTCTCCTCCCCACCCCTTCCCCGCTCACACACACCCTTTCTCTCTTAAAATGAACTTAAAAAAAAGTAAAGCAGGGAAAAACAATCCTTGTATTTGAAAATGAGCCCACAGGTCCAGCGCTTAGCACAGTGCTACGTGGTGAGTGTTTGGCATCTGATGTCATTTCCATGGGGGAGTTGTGGTGGGACGGGAGGTGGGCCTGGGGGAATTCGCTGGGCTGGTGCAGGCAGAGGAGAGGGGCAGGCGTTTCGGGTGGGGGGAGTGTTAGTGGAGACGTGTGTGGGGGGGGGGGGCAGGAGCATAATGTCCCAAGGGACTGCTGGGGCAGATCAGGGGGCACGGGGCGAGGCCTGGTCAGGAACGCTTTGCCTTTCTCGGCTGACCCGTGCACTTGGCTCTCAGATCGGTGCTTGAGTCTCCCGTCAGCACTGTAACAACTCACCGTGATTTAGTGGCCTAGAAGGGCTGGAAGTCAGGAGTCTAAAATGGGCCTGGTCCCCCCCGGGGCCCCAGGGAGACCCCTCTCCGGCCTTTTCCGGCTTCCAGCGATGCCACAGCCTTGGCTCTCGGCCGCTCCTCCATCCTCAATGGCCAGCAGCGTGGGGTCCACCCGTCTCTCTGCCTTCCTCCTATGAGGACCTCTTGAGGACGCTGAGCCGCCCCCCGGGCACCGAGGGTCACCCCCAGGGTCTCAGGGGCCTGGGCTTGCTCCCTCCTGCAAGGTCCCTTTTGTCGTGAGACTGCTGTATTTACAGGTTCTGGGGATTTGGACGTGGGTGTCTTTGGAGGGACTGTTGTTCAGCCCGCCGTGTTAGTATTAATTTTGCATCTCCCACTGACCCACCTTGAACTTCACCCATCTTCCAATTGTGTGTGCGTAGAGCACATCTGTGACGCCACCGTGGGTGGGTCCGCTTACCGGACAGACCCAGTCGGGTCCCTCGGTCTTCTTGAGGTCCGTGTTGGCTTGGCAAAGGCGCCCCAACCTCTGTCTGTTCCCAGGGTCGTTCTGGCCGGCCTGCCCTCCCTCTGCCGTCGCCAGCTTCAGAGGGCCTGGCCGCCCCCGTCTCTGCCCTTCCTTCCTCTACACTCTCTCCCTCATTTCCCCGAGATCTCACGTAGCCTGTTTTCTCTCGAGCCCTGGAGGTGCCGTGAAGTTTTCTGTCTGGAACGTGTACTTTCTGTCTTGGAATTGGTCCCCGCTGACGTGGACTCAGCAAACTGTGGCCTTTGGGCCAAATCCGGCCCAGCCTAGTGTGGTCCTGCCTGCCTGGGAGCCTGGAATGGTTCTTTATTTTTTTTGAAAGGTTGTAAAAACACACAAGAATTATGACAGAAACCACATGGCCCGTAAGGCTAAAAATATTCGCTGTCTGGCCTTTTGCAGTCGGCTCTTGAGTTAAAGTAAGTTCATGTAACTAAGTTCCTGGATAGCAGAATAATTTGGACGTTGGACAGCTCCCCAGAGTGCACCGAATAGGCTTTCTGTCTCTCTTTTAGTAGCAGCTGTCTTGAGATGTAATTCACATACTATGCAGTTCACCCCTTTCAAGTGTGCAAGTTAGTGATCGTCGGTGTATTCACACGGTTTTGCAGCGATCTCTCCAAATAATTCCAGAACATTCCATCACCGTAAAAAGAAGCCCCGTCCCCATCAGCAGTCACTCCCGCCCCCGGCCCCCACGAGCCCCCTTCCCGTCCGTGGAGGAGCCCGTTCTGGACGTTTCACACACGCGGACTCACGCCCCGCGTGGCCTCTCGTGTCTGGTTCCCTCCCTGAGCGTCGTGTGTTCGGGGCCCGTCCGCGGGGCGGCGGGGGTGGGCGCCTCGCTCCTGCTGGTGGCGGAGGGACTTGTGCATGTGTGGTGGACATGTTATGTGTCCATTCATCTGCTGATGGACACAGGTTGTGTCCCCCTTTAGGCTCTCGTGAATCCTGCCGAAGTAGGATTTGTGTTCACGCTTCTCTGTGGATTCGTGTTGTCCTTCCTCCTGGGGGGACACCTGGGGCGGGATTGCCGAGGCGCCTGGAACCGGTGCTTAACCTCTCGGGGAACCGCCAGCCTGTTTCTGTGGGCGCGCTCCGGTCCCCTGTCCTCTCTTTGTCAGCTTGAAAATGGGTGCGTTCCTTTTACTTGGCCGGTTGTGTAAGAAGCTCCTTCAAAATCAGTGGCTTATTTCTTTTCTCTTAGATTTTCAAACATGATGAAATAGGCTGGAAAGTCGACTTTGTATAGAATTGTGTCACTTAAAAGTGAAGACCTCCTCTTGGCTGCCCCAGCCCTCTGCCCCCCTGAGACACAGGTGGCGTATGGGGTGGTGAGTGATGGGTGCGAGCCCCTGGCCTCCTGCCCACGCGGAAGTACCTGTGCGCGTCCAAGCGGCACGGGCTCCCCGAGCGGGTCCTCAGCGTGTCTCCTGTCACCCGCTTTCTCCTGGCCCCACGGTGGACTCCAGCTCCCTTCCGTAAACCCCGAGCTGTGTCCCTTTCCTTCTGTGGCACACAGATGCCACGCAGCCACCAGATTGCACCTGCCGTGTGGACTCCCGGAGGGGCGGGGCTGGGAGGTGCAGTCCCAGAAGGTTCTGGAAGCCTGCAACCTTCCCGCTCCCCCGCCCCCCGGCCCTCGCGGGGTCCCGCTCACTCCGCTGTCCCCGCAGCGGCCAGTTTGCCATTGTGCGGAAATGCCGGCAGAAGGGCACCGGGAAGGAGTACGCGGCCAAGTTCATCAAGAAGCGTCGCCTGTCGTCCAGCCGGCGGGGGGTCAGCCGGGAGGAGATCGAGCGGGAGGTGAACATCCTGCGGGAGATCCGGCACCCCAACATCATCACGCTGCACGACATCTTCGAGAACAAGACGGACGTGGTGCTCATCCTGGAGCTGGTCTCAGGCGGGGAGCTCTTCGACTTCCTGGCGGAGAAGGAGTCGCTGACGGAGGACGAGGCCACCCAGTTCCTCAAGCAGATCCTGGACGGCGTCCACTACCTGCACTCGAAGCGCATCGCCCACTTCGACCTCAAGGTGAGCCGAGCGGGGGCCCGGCCGGGGCGGGTGACCTGGGGCGTGGGGGCGGCAAGGGGCTGCGGCTCGGAGCGCGCCCGCGGGCTGCTGCCGCCGGAGGTGGGGGGGGCCGCAGACCGCCTCGGCCTGGGCCCGGTGGGGGTGCGGGGCCGGCTGGGCAGCGGCGTCCTCCTTCGCCCGCAGCCGGAGAATATCATGCTGCTGGACAAGAACGTGCCCAACCCACGCATCAAGCTCATCGACTTCGGCATCGCCCACAAGATCGAGGCGGGGAACGAGTTCAAGAACATCTTCGGCACCCCCGAGTTCGTGGGTACGGCTCCGTGCGGCGCCTCGGGCCTGGGTCCCGCCCTCGGGTGTCCTCTCCCGAGCCCTGGTGTCCGGCCTCCTTCCCCTCCCCCGCCCCCGCCAGGCGGTCCCTGCAGGCGGGCCGCGTCCCCAGGGCTGCCTCAGGTGCACCCGGCGTCCGACCCCACGCTGTCTGTCTCCCCGTCCCCGCAGCTCCCGAGATCGTCAACTACGAGCCCCTGGGTCTGGAGGCAGACATGTGGTGAGTGGCGGGGGGTTGGGGTGGGGGTGGGGGGGGGCTGGCCCACGCCCCTGGGACGAAGCACCTGAACCGCCCCCAGCCATCCGTGAGCACTGCCAGGCCACAGCCGCAGGCGGGGATGTGGCCCATCTGCTGGGTGTGGGCAGGACAGACCGTCGACTTAGAACGGGGCTCGGCAAACGATGGCCCGGCGGCCAGAGCGGGTCTGTGGGTCCCGAGTGGTCTTCTTGTGTTTAAGGCGTTGTTAAAAATGAAACAGGCGGGGCGCCTGGGTGGCGCAGTCGGTTAAGCGTCCGACTTCAGCCAGGTCACGATCTCGCGGTCCGTGAGTTCGAGCCCCGCGTCGGGCTCTGGGCTGATGGCTCGGAGCCTGGAGCCTGTTTCCGATTCTGTGTCTCCCTCTCTCTCTGCCCCTCCCCCGTTCATGCTCTGTCTCTCTCTGTCCCAAAAATAAATAAACGTTGAAAAAAAAAAAAAAAAAAAAAAAAAATTAAAAAAAAAAAAAAAAAAAAAAAAAAAAAAAAAAAAAAAATGAAACAGGCAAGGGGCGCCTGGGTGGCGCAGTCGGTTAGGCGTCCGACTTCAGCCAGGTCACCATCTCGCGGTCCGTGAGTTCGAGCCCCGCGTCGGGCTCTGGGCTGACGGCTCGGAGCCTGGAGCCTGTTTCCGATTCTGTGTCTCCCTCTCTCTCTGCCCCTCCCCCGTTCATGCTCTGTCTCTCTCTGTCCCAAAAATAAATAAACGTTGAAAAAAAAAAAATGAAAAAAAAAAAAAAATGAAACAGGCAGCAGAGACCGGGAGCCTCAAAGCCCGAAACGTTGGTTGTCTCACTCTTCGTGGAGCTTGTCAACCCGCCTTCGAGCCCACGCCTGCACCCCCCCAGCCCCCCCAGTTTGAGCCTTGGCAGGTGGTGTGGGCAGATGAGCTCATATCTCGCCCTGAGACGCCAGGGCGGGAGAGACAGAGGCCCTCGGTGGAGGCCTTGCAGACCCTGAAGGAGAGGGGGCCGTGGGCTTCTGGATCCCCAGCCGTTGAGAGATTCTGGGAATTGGGGTGCTGACCGCCGCCACTGAGCTGACTGTCCTTCTCGTGTGTTCTCTCCAGGAGCATCGGTGTCATCACCTACATCCTGTGAGTGCCTGCTTGGGGCCTCCTGCTTCTCCTGGGGCCCTGCTGGGGCAGGATGCTGGGTGGCTGGGTGGGTGAATGAATTTGTGCAGGAGGGAAAGGTGTGAGTTCAGAAGGCCCCACACCCCCTGGCGCAGGGCCAAGTGGGGACCGCGTGTGTCCTCCCTCCCTGCTGGCCAGCGGCCCGGCCCGGCCTCACTCCCTGGGTGCCGCGTTTGGGTTGTTCCTCGCCTCCACCCCTGCGCCAGGCAGGCTCCCCCTGCGTTTTCCTCCCTCGTCAGGTGGCACAGCGATCCACCCTGACGGTGCCTTACGATGGGTTTTTTCATAGTTTTAGGTTCTTAAGTATTGAAGAAAGGCTAGACTTTCAAAACAGCTACAAAACCAGTGCGGTTTTTGTGCCCCTCACCCGTCTTCCCATGACGCTGGCATCTTTTTGTCGTCGTCGTTGTTAAGTTTACTCGGAGGGAGGGAGAGAGAGCGTGAGCACCTGAGGGTCAGGGAGAGAGGATCCCGAGTTCCACCGGTCGGTGCAGAGCCCCCACCCAAGGCTCCGTCTCACGACGGTGAGATCGTGACCTGAGCTGAAATCAAGAGTCAGACGCCTGACTGACTGAGCCCCCCGGGTGCCCCCAGATGAGTACTCCTCCCTGTCCGTCACAGTGCCGTGTGCCCAGAGCCCCAGGGGGCGGTGGTGTGGCCCCCCCAGCGCGGCTCATCAGGAAGGCCCACGATGTCCTTGTGTGGTCTCTCGGGCCGTGCCCGGACCGTGTGTGGACGCACTCGGCCGGGATTCCCTCGCGGGTTGTCAGTGTGGCCTCTGATCGCTGAACATTTGGGGGACGTGCTTCGAGCTTCCTTAGAGACTTCTGCCCGCTCGTTTGAGTCCCCGTCGGAGGCTGGGCGCGAGGTTTCTGTGCTGTGTGGTGGGAGGCTAGGGGCCGGGGCGCGCGGGAGGCCCGGGGGGTGGCGCAGGCCGCGGCGTGTCGGTGGGGCGAGTGCAGGGGCCGCTGAGCCCCGTGCCCGTCTTCCAGTCTGAGCGGCGCCTCCCCGTTCCTGGGCGAGACGAAGCAGGAGACCCTGACCAACATCTCGGCCGTGAACTACGACTTCGACGAGGAGTACTTCAGCAACACCAGTGAGCTGGCCAAGGACTTCATCCGCCGGCTGCTTGTCAAAGACCCCAAGTAGGAGCGCTGGCCGGGCAGAGGGCACGGGCGGGGGGGCGGGCAGGGGAGGCCGCTGGTCCACGAGAGCACATCCTCGTGCTGTCCCCTCCTCGTCACTGGGAGTCGGGCACGGTCTGACAGCGGGCCAGTGGACGGCTTAGCTCGGTCCCCGCTGTGTCTTTAAGAGCTGTGAATGGATCCTTGTTGAGAATCCTGGTTGAGAGCTGTGACTCCTGTTGAAGGTAGGTTTCGTGGGCAATTGCAGACTCCTGGGGGTCTTCTAGGGAGGACTAAAGCTTCCGGCATCACGGAGCCCTCCTTCCCAGAGAGGTGCTCCTCTTGGCCAGAGTCCTCCCTGGCCCGAGCCGCCCATTCTTGCCGCCCGCCTGTCCCTCCTGTGGGCGCCTGAGTTGGCGAGACCCAGCGTTAGGTCCCGCCCCCGGTAACAAAACCGCTCGGAAAGCGTGACGACCCCAGAGCAACAGGCCTCTTGATGGGCTCCTTGCTGGCTGATCGGAGCGGATGCTCTGAGGGTGCAGGTAGTTCCAAGGTCATTTCAGGGACTTGCCCCCCGCTGGAGGGGCGTCCCCAGGGGGCCAGTGTCTGTGAGCCGTGTGAGGTGGGGGCAGGGAGCCGAGCTGCGGGGGGAGGGCCCAGAAAACCCCTTCCCTGTTCTGTTCTCCCCGCCAGCCTCGTGGGAGGATGGGGACGTGGCAGGCGTGTGACTAACCAGGGTGGGGGGGGGGGCTTTTCTAGGAGAAGAATGACCATCGCCCAGAGCCTGGAGCATTCCTGGATCAAGGTGAGATGGGCGGGGCTGCTCCCTCTCCAGGACGGCAGGTGTGACAAGGCCTGAGTGTCGGGCAGGGTCCCCAGGGGAGTGGACCCGGCTGGCAGAGGGCGGGGTGTGCACGGGGATGGTGTGGGAGCCCCTCCGTGTGATACCCGGTGGGGTCCCCAGCCCCTCTGCACGCGGCACGGCTCCCTGCACAGAAACTTCCAGAACGGGGTGGCCTCTCGGCCGGGCGCGGCAGTCTTCTGTAAAGGGCCAGGCGGCCCGTGTCTCCTTCCCCTGGGTCTCTGGCAGGGGAATGCCGGAACCAGGCCCGCCCCCCCGCGAAGGGGCGGGGCCGTGTGCCGGTAAGACCTTATTTAGGCGCCGCCCGCCTCAGGCCCCGCCTCAGGCCCCGCCTCTCCCTCCGCAGGCGATCCGGCGGCGGAACGTGCGGCGGGAGGACGGCGGCCGGAAGCCGGAGCGGCGGCGCCTGAAGACGGCGCGCCTCAAGGAGTACACCATCAAGTCGCACTCGAGCATGCCCCCCAACAACACGTACGTCAGCTTCGAGCGCTTCTCCAAGGTGCTGGAGGAGGTGGCCGCGGCGGAGGAGGGCCTGCGCGGCCTGGAGCACAGCCGGCGCCTGTTCCACGAGGACATCGAGGCGCTGACGGCCATCTACGAGGAGAAGGAGGCCTGGTACCGGGAGGAGAACGAGAGCATCGGCCAGGACCTGCGGCGGCTGCGGCAGGAGCTGCACAAGACCGAGGCGCTGCGGCGGCAGGCCCAGGAGGAGGCCAAGGGCGCCCTGCTGGGGGCCAGCGGGCTCAAGCGCCGCTTCAGCCGCCTGGAGAACCGCTACGAGGCCCTGGCCAAGCAGGTGGCCTCCGAGATGCGCTTCGTGCAGGACCTGGTGTGCGCCATGGGGCAGGAGAAGCTGCAGGCCGGGGGGTGCGGCCTCCGCTAGGGCCTGGCGGGCGGGCGGGCG